>NW_016827938.1:69125-79394 GCF_001698545.2 Rhinopithecus bieti
AAAAAAAAAAAAAAAAAAAAAAAGTGCAATATGGAAAGGGAAAGACAAGTTTCTTTACTATGGATTAACCTGACAAATACTGCCTCAGCCAGGTGATCAATGTGAATGTCACCAATCATAAATCATGCTGATCGTATGTGTCTTTGGATATGATGGGATGCGAATGGCACTTTACCTCTGTGGTCTTCTTCCCTAAAATCTATAACCACAGCCTACTGATAGAAAAACATCAGACAAATTCCAGTAGAGTGGTATTCTACAAAATAGCTGACAAGTACTCCTCAAAATTATCAAGTCATCAAAATCCAGAAAAGTCTGAGAAATTGTCACAGTCAAGGGGAGCTCAAGGATATGTGACAACTAAATGTAATGTGGGATCCTGCAACAGAAAAAAGTAAAAACTAAGGAAATCTAAATAAAGCATAGACTTTAGTTAATAACAAATTGATATTAGCTCATTAATTGTGACAAAGGTACCTTACTAATCAAGAGATGTTAATGTGGGAAACTGGGTGTAGGGCTTATGGGAACTCATTGTACTATTTCACAATTTTTCTGCAAATCCCAAACTATTCTAAAATACAAAACATTATTTGAAAAAGTATCTTGATGACTGAATGTTTTGGTGCCCCCTTAAATTTTACACACAAGGTGAGCACCTTGCTTGCCTCACCTTCATCCTGGCCCTGCTGTCTGAATGCAAAATACATTTGTAGCACTGGATTTCCTAGGAGAGATACTTATTGTATTAGTCTGTTCTCATGCTGCTAATAAAGACATACCTGAAACTGGGTAATTTATAAAGGAAAGTGGTATAATGGACTCACAGTTCCACATGGATAGGGAGGTCTCACAGTCATGGCAGAAGGCAAAGGAGAAGCAAAGTCACACCTTACATGGTGGCAGGCAAGAGAGCTTGTGCAAGGGAACTCCCATTTATGAAACCATCAGATCTCGTGAGACTTATTCACTACCATGAGAACAGTATGGGGGGAACCGCCCCCATGATTCAATTATCTCCACCTCCCACCATCTTGACATGGAGGATTATTACAATTCAAGGTGAGATTTGGGTGGGGACACAGCCAAACCATATCATCTATACACATTGCATTCTCTTTATTTGTATATAAATAAATCCATAGTATTCTTCCTCCACAACTTTCTCCTTCGCATAAGCTGAATTACATTCCTTGGCTTCTGACAAGGAATGACTTTAGATGAAGCTCAGTGTGCACTTCCCAAAGTTGCAGTTGTACAGCCCTGTGAAGAGAAGAGGCAGTGGTTGGAAGCCTAAGCCACAGAAACAGAGTACAGTCCAAGAAAAGTTACAATGCTGTGCCCAGCAGCCAGAGCTTCTCCTGTAGATGCTTTATTCCTGCCAAGCAAAGCCATCCTCGCAAAGAGCATTGGACCCTCTGCTGCCTGGGCCTGCCTCTCAGATAGAGCTCTGGAAGCCTGGACCTTTGTCCTAGAAAATGACAAGACTAAAGTGGGTTTTGTCTTTCCTGTTGCTCTCTTTCCTCCTTTCCCTCTTTTTACATCAATACCAATAAGAGAGGACAAGTGTTCAAATTAAGACATAATGTCATAGGCATGGACTTCTCACTATCTTCCTCAGGGTGAAGAAGCTGCCAGCCTGGAGCAGAAAGCTGGGTAGAGACACTGCTTCCACTTTATTCCCTCAGGGGAAACTGCAGCCATGAAAGTACAACATTGAGCTGACTTGACTTTGCAGAAAGATGTGTTTTGCGAGGAATTGGGATCTGGGAGAAGGTGATTCTGATACTAACTCACAGAGTGTACCATCCCATTTCTGATCAGTGTCTCCGTGAGAGGATCCTTCAAAGCTAGGCAATTTGAGTCTCATTGGAAGAAGTGGCTAAATCTAAATCTGGTGTCAGTTCTATTTATTTATTTATTTATTTGTTTGTTTGTTTGTTTATTATTTATTTATTTATTTATTTTTAGACGGAGTCTCACTCTGTCACCCAGGCTGGAGTGCAGTGGTGCAATCTTGGCTCACTGCAACCTCCACCTCCCAGATTCAAGCGATTCTCCTGCCTCAGCCACCCAAGTAGCTGGGACCACAGGTGTGCGCCACCACACCCGGCTAAATTTTGTGTTTTTAGTAGAGATGGGGATTCACCATGTTGGCCAGGCTGGTCTTGAACTCCTGACCTCAGGCGATCTGCCCGCCTAGGCCTCCCAAAGTGCTGGGATTACAGGCATGAGTCACCACGCCAGACCTGGTGTCAGTTCTTTAACCGTTCTGCCACGTGGGATTTAGCAGGGGAATTGCTGCAGAGTGAATGCCAGACACTTTGTCCAGTTTCATGTATATGACCATTGGCTCTGGTTTCAGAGAGACTTGGGTTTGGGTCCCAGAATTTCCTAATTGTGTGACCTCAGCAAGTCATGTAGCCCCCACAGAGCCACAGTGTCTTTATCTATAAAATGAGGATGCTGATACAGTTGCTGTGAGATTAAAGGAGCTCTTTCAAACACTCATCCCACTGCCTGGTGCAGGAAAGGTGCCTACTGGATGATAGCTTTCATCGTTGAAACTCTGCAGCTTGGGACTGGGGTAGGGGACACTTTCACTAGAGTATAGACCCAGGAATGACTCTGAAGACATGTTGCAGGAGGCCTGCCAGCTTTGTTGGAGTGTGTCCTTCGTGCTGGTTAATACATGGGAAATGGCTCAGGATCAATAGCTTGCTCTTGGGAGAATCCCAGAAGCGACAGTGTGAAAAATGATGGTTTTCCAAGGTGGTGTCCCCTAGGACTGAGATTTCTTGTCCTTCCTTTTCCATGCTCACAGGAAGAAGGGGAGGTCTTTGGTCAAGAAAGGGTTTCCAGAAGAAAGTGGCTCAGAGTCTTGCTCTTCCTTCCTCTCCTGTCCATAAATTCTTTGCATTTGGAATGTGTGATGACCCCTGTCTGGGCTTTGCATTCAGATCCCTGGGAGCTAGGAACAGCCCTGAGAATGGGTAGCATCTTGCATCTGCCTTCCCAGGTGCAGTCCTGAGAATGTGCTGATGGAGTTTAGTTTTAATGACAATCATAACTCCAGAGGCCTGCTCTTCACTGTTTTTGATTGTGCAGCTGAAGACTAGATGACCTCATTGAAAAGTGGGAGACAGAAGCAGCTGTTGCCACAGGAAATAAGCCCCCCTCCCCACCTCAGGAGACACACTGCTTCTAAGAGTTCTTTGGAGTGGGGGTGGATCCAGAATGGCAGCTGTCCTCTACCCAGATCTTTCTTTGTGTACCCAGAGGTTGGGCTGAGCTGTGGGTGACTAGACTGTGGATTAAGAAACCATGAAGAGTGTTTCCAAAACAAATTCTTGGCCTGTGAAATCTCCATTTAGCTTGCTCTACCAGGACCACATGTGTCTATGATTTGCCTCCTTTCTCTTTTTGGGTTAGAGTCCGTGCCCTGCATCTCATCCTCTGGTCAAGCCACCATCCCTCCCACTGTCGGCTTGGAGCTGGTTTGACATGCTGTCAAAGATCTGAGTAGCAACAGATCATGCAGCCTGGTGTTTGTGGCTTATTACATACTCCCCACCTTCGCTGAATAAAATATCAAGAGAGATGTACTAAGCTTCCAAGCACAGGGGTGAATACTGAAGCCAAAGGCTTGGTGTACTAATAGTGTAATTTGAGGTCCCAGCTGCAAGTTAGAGGTGGTGGAGATTTAGAGACAGGGGAATTTCCTGGGCATTTGTTAAATCGCAGTATCCTGAGAGCTCCTTTATCTTCTGTAGACAACATTATGCCTGTTTGGGGAACTACACACATATATACCCATGTGATTCTACCCAGTTCCCTTACCCTTGGCCCATCACACCACAGAATAAAGTGCTGGAGCCAAAGAAACCCTAAACAGATGTCTGTAGATAAAAACAAAGCTAGCAGCACTACTGTACAGCCCACATATTGTTGTAGTTTTAAAAACAGATTGTTGTGGCTTTTGGTTTACTTGCTCACTCCTTACCCCATTTCCTGTTGGTGTGATACTGACCAACAAAGTTGCCTTTGCAGCGTTTCCTTGGATTTTTTTTTTTTTTTTTTTTCTTGATGGGCATCTTTCACTTCTAGGAAAACCAGACAAAAATTTCCTCCAGAAATTCAAGTCAGTCAACATTTATTGAGCACCTACCAGGTTCATGGTCTTGTACCAGGCACTGCAATTGGAGAAGTATGTTACAAGTACACATGCCCAAACTCGACCGTGTCCAGTCTGGAAAGAAGGCTAGATCTGGCCCCACAGATTGTGGTGAGAGACTGGCTGGGGATGAGGCTGTTGGCTCTTGGTGTTTCACAGGAAACTTCAAGAAGGAAGCTGGGGGATGTGGCCTCCCTAGGCCCCCCACCCCGGTTAATTTGCTTTGTTTCTGAAACACACTGACCAGTAGCTAAATGGGCCCAGCTCATGTTCAGGGCTGCGTGCTGAAACTTCATTAGCTCTTTTCAAAGCCCTTTCCTATTGGTATAGAGGTTCCTCTTAACACTGCCAGCTTCCTTGAAAGGTTTGTCAGCTGCTCCTGATAGAATCACTTCAAATTAAAATGCTTCATTCCAGGGGAGATTTTATTTACAGCCAAGCAACTGTAACTAGTAGCACTCCCCCAACCAGGCTGCAGTGACTATAGATCTTTGATACTGCTGAATGATTCTGCCAAGGGTTCCAATTTGCTTTTATACAAGTGCATCACCCAATTCAAAATAAATGCATCCAAAAGACTCCCTTGTCCTCTCCCAACCCCCACACACCATTCCATTCCCCCATAAGCATGTGGCCTGCATCTCAGGGGTGCTAGTCACTTAACCAGCTGTCTGTTGCCTGACACAGACACATCAAGTTGGTTTACCTTAACTAAGTGATTGAGCTTGATTGCCAACCATCTGGTGAGTTTAGTTAAGGGAATGGTGATTTCTAGACCAGTCTAACACGGCCAAATATGTACCTCCCCAAGTCCCCAAAACAAGTGTGTCCGTGGGATCACATTTTATTTGTACAGTTATAGAATTTTATGGCTGGTGAGGACTGCTTTCCAACTTCATTGCTGGAGTCTGAATTTACCCCTTCAATTCAAGCTCTGAAAACTTTTATGGACTGAGCCCAAGGCTAATTGTTCCAATATTAGCTGAAGCCCCTGTCCTCAAGAAGCTCACAGTCACTCAGAGGTAAAACGCAGTCACCACCTGGCTCTAATGTAATGTAATAAGTACCATGGTAGCGGCAAGAACAAAGTGTGCTGTGAGAATCCAAAGGAAGGATGGATTACTCTGCCTGCGAGGGGAGAGGGTCAGGAAAGGCTGCTCAGAGGAGGTGATATTTGAGCTGGGTCAGGTGGGAAAGCTATTCCAAGCGAGGAGAACTGTGAGAGCAAAGGCATGCATGCATTTGCCGTATTTGGGGAATCTCGATTTAGAGATGAGAGGCCTCCCATGGGCACAGGTTTTCCAGAGAATAAATGAAATCAAGAGCATCTGAGGCTGGGAGCAGTGGCTCATGCCTATAACCCCAGCACTTTGGGAGGCTTGCCTGTGTTATATGCCTTTGGCAGGTGGATTGCTTGAGCCCAGGAGTTCAAGACCAGCCTGAGTAATGCTGCAAAACCCCATCTCTACAAATAATAGTAATAATAATAAATCATCTGGATGTGGTGGCACACACCTGTGGTCCTAGATTCTTGGGCAGCTGAGGTAGGAGGATTGTTTGAGCCCAGGAGATCAAGGCTGCAGTGAGCCATGACTGTACCACTGCACTCCAGCCTGGGTGACAGGGTGAGACCCTGTCTCAAAAAAAAAAAAAAAGTACCTGGCTGTAGAAAGGTTTTTCCCAAGTATGATCCATGCGTTAGTACTCAGCTCCATCCTGGTCAGCATTTGTAGATGATCAAGTGTGTGCCATTGGATGGCTCCTCCCTGGGCACCAAAGGTTGGTATGTAGCCATCTTCCTTTAAATTGTGGCAACAGTGGTGGCAGCCAAACAGCCACTTTGTGGGAGAGAGGAGTTAGATGTGAGAAGATTTATTTTGGTTCTATTACCAGTGATCCTTTTCTGAGTGAGACTTAACAAGAGGCAAACACCTAACGAACTCCTGAGTATCACCAAAGTGTTCAGGGTAGACTTGAAAATCCAAAGAAGATGAAAAGAAAGAAATAAATCAAAGGGTCCTTCAAAAGAAAAGAAGTAGACAGTAATGGCTATAGGATTTGGGATCACTTTTTCCCTGATTGGCAGTTTGGAATTGCAGCTTAGGTGTGTTGAAGGGTAGTTCCCCTCTAATGCTATTATTGATAGTAGACTCTCTGTTCCCACAGAGAGAGCTATGTTGGGGAAGAAGGAAAATATTTGATGTCTGATTCATGAACACGCTGACCGGCCCATGCATTGTGGCAGAGTAGCAACAGCTTTAATTTGAAAATATCAACCTTTTAAAAAAAATCAAAGAAAATAACATAGGATTTTTGTCACTCATGGCATGCCTTCCACATGGCTTTGTTTTCCAAACCTGGCCAGCCTGCAGTTTCCTTCCCATAGTGGGGAGGAGACTGAGCCTCCCACCTGGAGAGTGTGGAGCCCCAAGAAGCAGCATCCTCTGGTGGTCCCAACATCTGTAAATAGATGAGACAGCTGACTCCTCTCTGGCTGGAATTTTGTTTTTGCCCTGTGCCTGTCTAACCTTGGGCAAGCAAAAGATCTGAGAGCATTAGGACTGGAAGGGGCCTTGGAGAAGACTGAGTCCAACCTCCCTCCCCCTTGTACAAATGGGAAAACTGAGGCCCACAGAGAGGAAAGGACTGCTCGTGGTCACACAGCTATGGAGATAAAGCTAAGATTTGAACTCAGGATTCTTTCTTCTAGTCTTTGCAACTATGGACTGCAGTCTGTCTCAGCAGGCCAAGCAGCAGATTAGTCTCCTAGAGAGGCAGGGGCATCCTTTAATTGCTGCCAATAGGGAAAGGTATAGAAAAGAGGGACAGGCCTACTTGCTGCTCTCCTCCCCTGGGTGAACAGCCTTGTCTGTTTCTAGTCATATTTCCCTTCCAGCGAGCTTTCCTATGTCATATGTCTTGTAAGTAGAGAATCAATGAAGTTCCTCAGTTACAGAGGAGATTCAGGTGGACAAAGCCATGTTATAGACCTAAGTCCCCTTGTGGCACAGGTTTTGTCCTCAAACCATCATACTGAGGCACAGTTCATGCATCACCTCCTCTAGGGAACATTTCTTGATTTCCAAGACTGAGTTGCACAATCCGTCCTCACCGTAGCCTTTATCAACTGTCTGTCATGGTTGACTCATCTGTCTCTTTCTCTGGGCTTTGAACTTCTTGAGGACAGGGATCATGTCTTCTCCATGTCTCAAGTGGATAACACGGGGTCTAGCCCAAAGTAGACAATCAGTGTTTTTTAAATGACTGAGGACTCAGATTCCCATGGTAACAAAAGTTTGACTCTTGTTTCCTCAGTGAATTGAAAAACCAACCACTGCAGGTAGGGAAATGGGAAATCCAAACAAGTTGTTTGTTATTCACTGGGCAGGATACTTCATGGGACCCTGCTAGCACAAGTCCTGAAGAGCCCTGCTCTGTGGTGGTATGTCTGCCATGGGCCCACCTGTACAATCCCTGGTGGGTCCATGGGATTGTCTTGCTTAGATGTCTGTGACTGTAGACTTCAGGAACAGGATGCAGGTTGTTCAATAGATTTCAGTTAGACAGAAAGGCCATGGGTGAATTCTGTTGTCCTTCAGCTAAACATTATAGGAGGGAGGCACCTTCCTAGGCAGAGGGACTGAGGTGGGAATTGGCTGATTATGAGGAGGCCAGAGCTTCAGGTCAGAATGTTTTGTCTCATCTGAATGTATTAGGTTGGTGCAAAAGTAATTGCGGTTTTTGCCCTTACTTTTAATGACAAAAACCGCATTAACTTTTGCACCAACCTATAGCTTGGTTTTCGTTCTCTGGCCTTGGAGTAAGCCCTTCGGGTTTACATTCAAAGGTATTCCCATTCCTAAAAGCCATGTACTGTAGGATCCTGGGTCATTGGAGGCAGTATCTTTTACTTAGACTCATTTGCTCCAGGAAAGTGAGCAAAACATCTCTTTTTTTTTTATACTGTAGCCAAGGCTGTTGTAGGAAGGGTTGTCTGTCACACTCAATGCTGACCCTACATTCAGAGTTTTTTATGTAAAGTTGAAAATTCATGTAAGATTTTAAGTAAGAAAAAAAAACCCAGAAACTGATACCAGAGTTAATAAGAAAAACAATTGTTGCTCAGGCCCTACTCATACCAATTGCGTCAGAATCTCATGGGTCAGCCTTGGAAACACTCTCTAGATGTTTTTTAATGTGCAGCCAGAATTGAGAACCGCTGGTCTAAGTAGAAGGTGATAATGTGTTCTCTCCTTGTTTTCAGTTACTTTCTAAGGGATTCTAAAAGCCAGTGACCCTTGAAACCAGAACTCTCAGGATTTCCCCCAACTCTGTGAAGGTTTGAGTCACAACAGATTTTGAGAGAGATACTCATTCTGCTCTCACCTAGAGATTTGCTTCAGTCTAAGTTGTCTCTGGGTCCACATCAAGCACATGGGTAAGGGTACAAAGTATTTGGGGAAGGCAATTCTCTTCCCACCACGCTTTATAAGGCCCCAGACACTCATAATTTTCACTTTGATTTCATTGCTTGGGCAGAGCACCTAGTCCTTCCTCACAGATTACAAAATTTCAAGTCTTTAAAAAAAAACTATCAGGGCTGAGCGTGGTGGCTCACGCCTGTAATCCCAGCACTTTGGGAGGCTAACGTGGGCAGATCCCTTGAGGTCAGGAGTTGGAGACAGCCTGGCCAATATGGTGAAACCCCGTTTCCGCCAAAAATATGAAAATCATCTGGGCATGGTGATGTGCTCCTGTAGTCCCAGCTATTCAGGAGGCTGAGGCAGGAGGATTGCTTGAACCTGGGAGGCAGAGGTTACAGGGAGCCGAGATTGAGCCACTGCACTCCAGCCTGGGTGACAGAGCAAGACTCTGTCTCAAAATAATAATAATAATAATAAAACAAATATGTTGCATACTTTGCTCAGTACCTGGGTGATGGGATCATTCTTACCCCAAACCTCAGCAATTACACAATACACCCAGGTAACAAACCTTTACATGTAACGCCTGAATCTAAACTAAAAGTTAAAAAACAAAACAAAACAAAAACCAAAGCATAAAAAGTTACCTCCAAAGTACATTCATAATAGTACAGCCAGAGCAGTTTTAAGTAAATTTAAACTGTGAGTGAGAGAATGTTTGATGTCTGGCTTCCATTCATCCATTTTCTTTGGTTTGAATGTGTAGTGGGCACATGGTAGAAACAGATCTTTGACTTTGGGGCTTTTGAGGTTTGAGGCTTACAGAGAGAGCCCTCAGTAGGAGGAGGGGTGTGTTTACATAACCCTGAGGCATCCTGTCAATGTATTCTGTGCAGCCAAACAGATCAATAGAGTGAAAAAAACAATTCAGCTGAGTGGACTGATAGGCTGATAGGTTATTTGATTGACTGGGCTGGTGGAGCCACTCAAGAAGAAACTACAGTGCTATAACTTGGGAGGCCAGATAAACAGCTGATGCCAAAAGCATCTGCTTAGCAATCACTGGAGCCCAGTTGACACAAGCTATTGGAACCACATTTGAGTAACAAAGATACCAAGTGCACTGGGGTACCATGACAATGGGTGAGTCTTCTTCCTCATCATACTGTAGTCCTTCAGATCTCAGGGGCCATGTAGCTTATTACCTCCAAGTTTCTTCTTAAGTAAAGAGAGAAGAGAGCACAGCTCTGTAGTGACTCTAAAGCTTCTCAGCTGTGTGGACTTGAGCAAGTAACTTGACCTCTCTGAGCCTCAGTTGCTTCCTCCGGTCATAGGAGTAAATATATTATGTACTTCATAGGGTTGTTGGGAGAGTTCAGTGAGGTTAGACACAGAAAATGCTTAGAAGAATGCTTGATGCATATACATAGGAAGCATCTAATAAATGGTAGCATTGATGATTCTTATAAAATAGAATGCTGCAGGCCAGGCATGGTGGCTCATGCCTGTAATCCAAGCACTTTGGGAGGCCAAGGCAGGAGATCGCTTGAGGCCGGGAGTTTGAGATCAACCTGGGCAACATGGCAAGACCCGTTTCGCCACACACACACACACACAGACAAAAAAAAAATTTTTTTTTTATTATACTTTAAGTTCTAGGGTACATGTGCA
>NW_016827938.1:80514-88913 GCF_001698545.2 Rhinopithecus bieti
GGTGTGTGATGTTCCCCTTCCTGTGTGCAAGTGTTCTCATTGTTCAATTCCCACCTATGAGTGAGAACATGCGGTGTTTGGTTTTCTGTTCTTGCAAAAGTTTGCTTAGAATGATGGTTTCCAGCTGCATCCATGTTCCTACAAAGGACATGAACTCATCCTCATCCTTTTTTATGGCTGCATAGTATTCCATGGTGTATATGTGCCACATTTTCTTAATCCAGTCTGTCATTGATGGACATTTGGGTTGGTCCCAAGTCTTTGCTATTGTGAATAGTGCCGCAATAAACATACGACACACAGACAAAATTAGCCAAGCGTGGCAGCATACCTTTGCTCAGTGCCTGGGTGTCACAGCTACTCAGGAGGGTGAGGTGAGAGAATTCTTTAAGCCCAGGAGGTTGAGGCTGCAGTAAGCCATGTTCACACCATTGCATTCCAGCCTGGGCAACAGAGTGAGACCTTGTCTCAAAAAAACGAACAAACAAACAAAAAACGCTGCAATGGGTGCAGTGGATAGGACACAGACTTTGGTGTCACATGATCTGGGTTTGAATTCTGGCTCTACCACTTCCTAGCTGGGTGCCTAGGGCAAGTCAGTTTAAAATCTCTTGGTAGGTCCTACTTCCCTCGCCCTCTCTCATAGCTGAAGGGTGAGGTGATGTCAGCCTTTAGCAATGGGCTTGGTATGTACATGGTCAATAAATGCTGGTTTTTATGGTTGTCAATCGCCATCAACATCATGATAGTTACTGGGAAATTGCCCTAGTTCTTCAGTCACTCCTCAGTAGGAAGCGTTTTCCTTACTGCTAGTCATTCCAGTCCCCTTTTTTGGTTGTGTTTTGGTTTGCCATTTACTCCCACTTGAAGTGTGGGATACAAAACGAACCCTAGATCCACGCCCTGGGGCCTAGCCTTTTAGTAACCCTGCCCCACTCATTCCTGTTTGCTTATGCAGAGCTTCCCATCAATGAAAGCCCCAAGGTCCTTTTGTAAGGCCTGCTGTGAAACCAGGTCTCCCCCAGCTTCTATCTAATTGATACTCTAAAACCTCAGACTGCAGCTTGACCTTTATCCTTGTCAAATATCTCTTGGGTTTTGGCCCATGATTCCAGCCAGTCATTGGCTCTTTGTATCCCACTTTCTTGATTATTTTGGTTGTGTTTTTAATTAGGCGTTGTGTGTTGCAGAGACACGTGATGGTGCTTAATCATGCCACCATCTCCCCCATTGCTCTTTGTGGTTTTGTGAGTCTTGAATTGACATGTGTGCTCCTCATTTAGCCTTCCTGAAAACCCTACCTGTTGCACCTATACTTTCAAACATGCACTGCTGGTCATCTGGAGGCATTTACCTGAAATGTTACCATGGTGCCTAGACAGGACTCTATAAGGTTTACCTTGCACTCCTAAATCCCTTAAGTGTTGAAGAATGTGAGAAATGTGTATGATTTTAAGTATTTGAACTTCATAAATTAGGGAAATTACGTAGTGACATGGAAAGCCAGATGTACATGTGTGACTTGTGGATTGTCCACATAATTGTTTCCTTAAATCAATGCATACAGATGCATCAATTCTGAATGGACAGAAACACACAAAAAACGTATATTGCACCTGTTGTTGGGAAGATTTGGCTGGTTACAATAAGGCTAGATGGGCTAGATGAGGATGTACAACAATGGCTCACCCCAATTTGGGGAAGTCCTTGTTTGACCTTTATGCAATGGGCTTTCTAAAGGACTAGCCGTGTGGTAGCTTGTCTAGGGGTGGGGTACACAGTGGGAGGGGCACTTATTGATGGTCTTGGGGTCTGGAACCCATTTCCTGCCAGGCAACTGACTCATCCTGTGACTTAGGCAAGAAAGCCATTGCCCATCTCCGGGTTTCAGTTTCCAGAGGGTGTTGGATTGGAAGGTTTCTTTCACATTTGACCTTTGACTATTTTAGTGACTTCAAGAGAAACAGCTGAATCCAAATGCAAGTGTCTGTCTTGCACCTTTGAAAAGAACCAAAACCACATCGTAGGCAAATGACCCCCAGTTCGAAATAGCAGCTTCCATCTTTGGATTGTGTCTTGCTGCCCATTCTTTCTCAGACCTGCCTGGTTCCACACACTGGCTGACCATACAAGACCTTTTCATCTCAGCACTAGATGTGCATGTCTTTTTTCTTGACTGTGCTCTCAGAATATTGGGAGAGATTTTTTACAATACTGTTACTACTGCCATGAATAGCACCTATCAATGACTGTGTCTTGTATGGCAGGCACTGTGCTGTATGCTTTGTGTACATTTATTCTTTTGATCCTTATAAGATTCTATGGAGTTGGCATTGTTATTAATCCCTTTTACAGAGAGAGAGGAGGGATGACTCATGGAAGTGACAGCTAGTAAGTTGCACGCTTAGTACTGCCAGATCCCAGTGTCTTAATGAGTATTATAAGTATTCTTTTTCCATCCCTGGGTGGAACTTGGATATATTAATAATAACAACAGTGGCAGTATCTCTTATATGCAGTGAGGTAGGTACTGTTATCCTCCATTTTACAGAGGAAGACACCAAGGCTCAGAGAGATATGGTAACTTGCCCAACACTGCATAACTACAAGAATCCACGCTGAAACGAATCTGAGGCTAACTGCCCTCAAACCCATGCTGTTGGCCAGGCATGGTGGCTCACGCCTGTAATCCCAACACTCTGGGAGACTGAGGTGGGTGGATCACTTGAGGTCAGGTGTTTGAGACCAGCCTGACCAACATGGTGAAATCCCATCTCTACTAAACATACACAAGTTAGCCAGGCAAGGTGGCGTGCACCTGTAGTCCCAGCTACTCAGGATGTTGAGGCAGGAGAATTGCTTGAACCTGGGAGGCAGAGGCTTCAGTGAGCCAAGATCACACCACTGCACTCCAGCCTGGGCAACAGAGCAAGACTCTGTCTCAGAAAAACAAAAACAAAAAACAAAACCCGTGCGGTTTCTTCTATACCATGCTGACTTTAGGGCTAGAACAAGTCTTAAAGAGGCCTGTGGGTTTGCTTTCTATTCTCTGCTCCCAGGAACTTTGGCACTGCTTTTCTGAATGGCTTTGCCGGCACAGCTGGCCAGGCTTGGGCAATTCAGGGTTCCCATAGTGCAAGAGCAGCATCCACTCCACTCCATCTCCCAGAAGCATGTACTACTTACTGACAATTGTATGCCCAAAGTAGGTAATTTTGCCCTTTCAAGCACAAAAAGGTAAATCAAATTATACCAAATATAGAGCAGAGGAAAAGAAGGAACAAATGAAGTAGGAAGAAATGCATTCCCTTCTGTGACTCTCCTTAGCCACTGTCCATGTCATTGTCTGTAATATATACTCCTTGCTTTTCATTTCCTTGCACATCAGTGATCCATGTTCTCAGTGGTGTCTAAAGGCCACCTGTATTCAACTGTTAGCAGCCTTGCATGTGCCCACCTCTCAGTTTCAGCAGCTGCTTCCTCAGTTTCCCTAGCCTTGGCAGCCTTGGCAGGTAGGAGCTTTTTGCCTAACCAATAGAGGATTGCCATCAAGTGGTAAATATTGGGAACTGCATGGCTGAAAAAAAAGTCTTGAATTTTTTTCCCCCCTTTCTAAAGGCAAACACCATCCATTCCTCGATCCTACTTAAAGGATTAACTATGCCCTTTCTTCTCTTTTTTCTTAGTCTTTTGTCAGCTTTGCTGCTCATTAGCTCTTATACAAGAAGCAGAGCAGGAGAAGTAAACGCAGGGAAATACAAATCACTGCCGGATTTCAGCACCCCCACACCCCCGCTATTGTGAATGGTTTGCTGGGAGAGAAGCTCTAGGAGCTTCTGATGGGGTTCGGCTCATTCAGAAAATCCTGCTCTCCTTTGGTAATGATGGCTCAAAACTCTGATTACATCTGCAGAGCAGTGTGAATAGTAGGTTCTAAAAGGGGCTGATACAAAGGACAATTCACAACAGATTACGTACAAGTAGGTAATAAACAAAAGGCAAAAAATCAACTTCACTTGTAATCAATGAACTGTAAATTAAAACTAACAAGATAAATTATTTTTGCATATAAAATTGGCTGAGAAATGTTAAAATCAAAATTCCCAGGGTTGATGAAGATTTCGTGAAGTAGTTGTTTTTCTACACTGCTGGTGGGAGTCATAAATTACTCAGCCTTTATGGAGAACATGTTGACAGTGTAATCAAGAGAATTAAAAATGTGTATGTGCTTTGACCCCGTAGCTTTGTTACTAGATTTCACATAAAGAAATCATCAGACACTACTGTATATGTCTACAAATCTTAACTTTCCCTATTATAATAGAAAAAACAAGACTCTGAATGTCTGAAAAGTGTTTCTTAAATAAGTATAATAATAGACTAGGATATCACATAGCAATTTATCCAAAATCATGTTCTTAGCAAATATTTAAGGATTTAAGGTTTTAGGAAAACGCTTATGGCATAATTTTTTAAAAAAATCTCTCAGGGTACAAAAGTAATCATATCTCTTCTTTGTACAATATACCTTTTTAAAATTTTTTCATAAGATGGAGTCTTGCTCTGTCGCCCAGGCTGGAGTGCAGTGATGTGATCTCGGCTCACTGCAACCTCTGTCTCCTGGGTTCAAGCAATTATCGTGCCTCAGCCTCAGGAGTAGCTGGGATTACAGGCACCCAGCACCACACCCGGCTAGTTTTTGTATTTTTAGTAGAAACGGGGTTTAACCATGTTGGCCATGCTGGTCTCGATCTCCTGATCCGTCTGCCTCGGCCTCCCAAAGTGCTGGGATTACCGGCATGAGCCACAATTTATAGAATAAAAAATGAGGCTAAGGGAATGATAGTCCAGCTTAAACACATGGTCACTACTAAGAAAATTACTAAAAGCCTGTACATTCTGGACTCATGGAGTTAGAGCTTAAAAGGACCTTAGAGTACATCTAGTGTCAGACCCACAAATGCCACTGAAATCCCTTCGGTGACTACCCGACACACTGGTTCAGGCAGTCTCTCTTTAAATACTGTGGTTAAGGAACTTGCTCACTGCCTCTGGCGACTGCTTCTTCAAAGTATAATGATAGTGATAATCCCATCCCTGGTGCGCGTCTAGTGATTTATAGTCTGTGAAGCTTCTAAAGGCACCTTTTCCTCTCACGAACCCTGGGAGGCAGGGAGAACAAGTACATTTATCTGCATCTTCCAGATGAGGATCCTGAGTTGAAGTGACTCCCAGTGGTTAAATGACTTGTGTAGCTGGTGGATAAGATAGGACTGCAGTCCAGGTTTCCTGACTCCAAGTCTGAGGCTTGTTCCAGCCCTCCACAAAATCCAGAGTCTAGTTTCATTCAAGTATCTCCTTTGATTGAGTTTATGTTGGTCTTGCTATAGCTCTGACCCCTCCCATGATGCCTCATACATCGTCTTCTGGCCATGAAAGATGTGCTTGGATGTGGGGCCACATGCTAGCTAAGGTCCAGTCAGGTGAACATGGAAGGAGCTCAGGGGGAGAATGAAGAAATCAACGAGTCCACCTTGCTGCAAATTCTAGCAGTCTCCACTCAGGAATCCGCAACCATATTTATGAAACGTTGTTTTCATAAACTGCTGCTTGTTCAATAAGGCGTAAAATAGCCAGTATAAGATGGTTATTTGCTCTACAAGATCGTTTTTGCAACACAGCTTCAATGTCGTAGCAGTTACTGCATTTTGTTTAGTTTCCTAAGAGATGTGACACAGTAGATTAACCATTGATATCAAAATGCAGAGGTTCCCTTAGAGCTGTCAGCAATCTTGCTCCATTCTTTTCCCACAACTCTGCATTCTGCCTTGGGAAAGCATTTGTACACTTCCACTGTGAGGTCTAGTCACAGACCCACTCGGATTTGTCAATGTCATGGGAAAGCAACAGGCAGGGAGACAACTTTCTTTGATCTTGGGATGCTGTCTGTGAGTTAGGCAAAGGAACTTGAGATTCAGTCCCTTACTGCTTATCCCTGTACACGGATGGTCCCCATCCCATCGCAGGGACTATGAAGAAGGGCAAGGAAGACACAGTAGAGTTTTCCTTCTCACAGAAGCAGCAAGAGAAATACACAAGAAAGGAAGAACAAGCCAGAAAAGACAGGCTGACTCCTCCAAGTGCAGTGAGAGTTCTAAGGGAGGTGACTCACTGAGGGCTGCCGGTTCAGGTCAGGACTAGGTCAGAAACCTGCTCTGGCCTAGACCCAAGGATTGGCAGAGAACAGAAACAGCTCAGTGGGTTTGAGAACAGGATGGGCACTGGCCACGGGAGCCAACACCATGAGGTCCTGATCAAACCCTGCTGGCGTCTTGTCTGGTGCAGAGGCGCCTACTTCCAGGAACTCAGTCTCAGAACTCAGCAGGAGGTCACACCAGCCCTCCCACGCCTAATCTGCCAGCTGCTGCAGTGGGCACTTGCCTGCCCTGGCTTTGGAGCCTTCATTCTTGCCCTAGTGGGGGCAGGGTATGTTCTAGCTAGAGAAATGCCAAACAGCTGTGCTTGCCCCTTCCGCTGCTTTGACTGTTTTCCCGGAATGGACCTGAGAAATTCAGTGAAATGATTAAAAGAAAAAATTAGTTGATTCTATTAGAAAGTTAGTCAAACTGGTATTTAAGCTGAATTTATTCTGGCAGATGGGCTTGCAGGGGTAGACTCCTGCCATAGTTCCTGACCATCTCTCCCCACCGTGTTGCTGAAGGTGGGAGGAACAAGAAGATAAAGGGAGGGCCCCAGTGGGAATGAATGGAGATACCAAAAGCTTTGTGCGTGTTTGCTTCCATCCAACTGCTAACTGTTGTCCCGCTCCATTAGCCCAACCCTGCCCAGTAAGTTCTCATGACAGCAGTGCACATCCCTTCCCAAGAGCACCGGAAACTGTTGTCTAGCAGATGTTAAGATATGTAAGGGGCCAAGTGAGTTACCAGGAAGGGACTCTCAGGTTCATACATCAATATGAAGACTAGGTTTGGAGCCATTTTTCACTATGTTCTTCAGTTTGTCCAGGTTCCCAAAGCCCAGGTTATTCTCAGTCTAAGATTTTTTTGCTCGACTCCCCACATGGTCGAGCTATGTGATCTATGTCAAGTGGTACCTCTCTTCTGAGCCTCAGGGTCTCCATGTGTAAAATGAGATAGTTAAGTCGGATGAGCTTGGTGGTACCTTACAGCTCAAGTATTCATTCTGTGAATTCAGGTTTGCCCTCTTTTGGTCCAAACTGAAATTGCCTTCGTGGGATGCCCCAAGTGTCTTGTTCCTACCAATATTCTTATAAACTCAATTCTTTTCTATCTTTTTGACTCCCTACCAATGTGGACATATGGGTCCACTTTGTTCCTTTCACAAAGAAAATGGTTTGCATTAAGGTTTCTTTTCAAGAGGGGCAAGGAGGAATCTCATATTTATATAAGATACTCAGGCCCATCACCTGATACCACCCTTCTGTCTTAGGTGTGTTTGATGATCCATTCATGTATGTATGTATTCATTCTCTCATTCAGCAATATCAACGGTATGACTACCTCATGTATAGTATCATGATGGGCAATGCATATGCATAAGAACATACAGCATGATCACTTTTGTAAAATGGGAGGTGATTCACAATGAACCCTGCTGCCATCTTGAGCTGTCACCCTACAGGAGTCACTCTGCACTACTACATACCACCCCTGGCAGGGACCCTGCAACTTACACCATGTCATTAGAAATACAAGCTACCTGTGTTTAAGAGTGTTGCAAATGATCAATTCATAGGCTAAGCAATCTAGAATAGAGAGTACTTAAAAGATGTTAAACCTGAAAGAAAAGAGGAAAAAGTGTGCAAACTAACAGAAGCTATATGTGTGTGTTTTCATTCCTTTGATGGGACACTCAGGAGACTTTGAGTATCAGACCTAGTGTTAACAGGGCTGTTCTTAAGACTTTTGATTAAATCAGTCAAACTTGGAGTCAGATGCTTTCAATGATACTCTTGTATAATTCTTACCCCTTTACTTGTTTTACAGAAAGGGAAACTGAGGCCCTATGTGGCCTTCACTATAGTGTCTGGTTGCTTAGAACACAGTTGCAGTTGTATGGGCATGGTAGCTCACACCTGTAATCCCAGCACTTTGGGAGGCCAAGGCGGGTGGATCACTTGAGGTCAGGAGTTCGAGACCAGCCAGGCCAACGTGGTGAAACCCTGTCTGTACTAAAAATACAAAAATCAGCCGGGCATGATGGTGCACGCATGGCATGTAATCCCAGCTACTCATGAGGCTGAGGCAGGAGAATCACTTGAACCCAGGAGGTGGAGTTTGTAGCGAGCCGAGATCGCATTACTGCCCTCCACTCTGGGTGACAGAGTGAAACTCCGACTCAAAAAAAAAAAAAAAAAA
>NW_016827938.1:89342-101505 GCF_001698545.2 Rhinopithecus bieti
AAAAAAAAAAAAAAAAAAAAAAAAAAAAAAGCACACAACTGCAGTGCTGCAAAATCCCTCTTTTATTTTAGGGAGAAGATGAATAGCGCTCAATCCTGATATCAGGAAAAGTCACAAGGCCCTGGGTCTCCAGCTCCAACAGTTCTTTCTCTGTGGCGTCCTCGGGCCAAAGCCCAGCTATATCCCAGCTCCATGTGGATGTCCAGAGAAAGCAGAACTGCAGAAAGCCTTGAGACCAGCCTTCCTGTTTAAGCTGTAGTGACTGACGCCAGGAACTTTACTCACACACCTTTATTTCAGATTATTGTCCTACTCAGATTTTTGCAATCTTCCTGACCCCACAGGCATGATTAACTGCCTGAATATTCTGTCACGGGCCAGTTTTCCCACCTGGTGTCTTGCATGCTTTTTTCCTTGGAATTTCCTGGAATATTTACATGTTTTTGACACCTGCTTTGACCTTCTAGATCCTGGAACTTTTACCCAAAAGGCTCTGAAACATGCATCTTTCCTATGGAACCCGCATCCTAGCCTGCCTTACTTGGGCTGCCTTGATACCATCCCCCATCAGTGTGACAATGACGATTCTGGGCACGTACAAGCTTCTTTCCCAGGAAGCTGGAGCACCAAATGACAGCTGTGTTTGAGGGATGGCTCCGTTGACAACTGATTCAGAATATTGACAAGACTTCATTATGTTTTGCTCTTGTGTTTACATCTTTCAAGTATGTTTGAAAATCAAGAAAACAATACAATTTGGTTTCCCAAATTGAAATGACAATGAAATTGCCTTTTATTTATTTAATTTTGTTATTCTCATATTTCCCTAGGCCTCTTCTCACACATACCACCAGCCACCACCCCCCATCCCCATCTCCCCACCAACTTTCTTTCTGGAAAAGACACACCCCATTGTAGCTGTACTGATCTCTACTCACATACTGTATCTTTGCAGGTCTCTCTGTCATTATTGCTCTTTCTGTTCTCGTTCATAGATGACACAGCTAAAGACGGTATCCAGGCCTATGCAGGTTTGGTTGAAAGGGCCAACATGGCATTTTCTTTTCCTAAAGATGGTGCTTTGGTTTGTAGCTGTTTGTTCCTGCCTCTCTGTTTTTCGGGAAGCCTGTTGGCTTGGCTTGTAAAGAGACAGCCTGTAAGGAAGGCTATGGTGGTTGAAACCAGTCAGCCCAGTGCAATTCAATTCGGTGGAAGAACACTGAGTGCCTATTACAACTAGGAATCTAAAGAAAGGGGGAGATTCACCCTTACCTTGGGAGCCCGTGTGAGGAAATACATATCTTCAGAGAGGGGAAAAGGCTGTGAGAGTTCACAAGTGGGAGTGACTTGGCTCTCTTGCCTAGTTTTCACCAACTCTGACCACTTTATTTCACCTCCCATTTTAAAATACTGTCTTCTCTTGGCTTGATTGATGTGTTATTTCTGTGATTTTTTTTTCCTGCTTTTCTTTGTTGCTAGGTCTTCTTTCTCCCTTTCTCTAACTTGGATTTCTTAGATTTCTTAAAGACCTCATGGACATTCCTATAAGTATGTGTTGCCAACCTTCTGGACCCACCAATCAGAAACCAAACTCATCATCATGCCTTCCCGTTTTGTTAATGAAGTGCCACTTTTTTTTCCAAGATGGAAACATCACTGTCATCTTGTCTTCTTGATTCTATTAAGAATCAAGAAATTTGAGAACTGCCGGTAACCTAAGAGGTGATCTAGTATGGAGTTTTCATTGTCTCAGGGAGTCAGAGGGTTAGTAGTTAAGCTGAGACTAGAACTCAAGTCTAAGATTCCTAGAACGTTGCTTTTTTTTTACATCACATGACCCTAAAATATAGGTAAAATTCATAGGCTTTAGACAGAAATGACTAAGTCAAGTCTCCACTCATCTCTACCATTTTATAGCTTTGATTGTGGGTAAGTAGCTTAATCTCTCTGTGCTTCATCTGTAAAATGAAATGAAATTACTTTATTTAAAGGAATGCTTGTTAGAATCACATGAGAAAATAGCATAAAAGACTTAGCATCACATGGACTCTACACGAGATCACCTCAGTTCCAGATCCACTGCTAACACTCTTCTAGACCTTTCCATACTTACTGTTAAATCTTATCTTTCTAATATGGAGCATTTAGACTCTGAAGCTTTTTGCTATTCTGAATCCTATGGTCTTAACCATGTAAAGAATTCAAATTGAAGTAGAGTTTCAACATCTTTTGAAAAGAGAGTTTCTGCAAATGTCAATACTTCAGATTAGCGCAAAGAAAGATAAAACAGAGAGCTCATTAGTAAGTACTTGTGAGGTGACTTCTAAAATTCTCCTTTGTTAACTTCGAGAGGCAAGCAAAAGAGACCCGGAGCTAGTCTAGACTTAAGTCATGTCAAGAAAGAGTGACTGATTGGTTTACTTGTGGGGTTTGGGCAGGGGGAATGGTATCATACTAGATATCCTGTTTAATAGCCTGTTTTATTTTCACTTAACAATATATCTTGGTCATGTATTATCAATGAGCAAATAACTCCTTATAAGCCCTAGTGTACATGCAGGTTTAGTAGGGGAACTCTAAGAGATTGGAAAATGCATGAGAGGAAGAGATTTCTGGAACTGCAGGGCTGTCTAAAGGAGTGGGAATATCTTTTGAGCCATTGAGAAAGGGACTGAGACAGCTGACATCTTTCTGAGAGTAAAGAGGACAAAGGGAGGAAAGGTAGAGGAAGAAGTTTGCCTAAGAACTCATGACTCTAATGTCCTTGGTGATTGCTTGGCCTAAAACACTTCAAGCCTTATAAACTGCTTTCTAAGACAAACCAGTGTCATTTTAAATCGCCGGTGGGGAGAGCCTTTCTATGTCTAGTTACCTTAGATTATCAGAGCTGAAAGAACCTCAGAGATCTCTTTATATGTAATATGAGGAAACTGAGGCCCAGAGGCAGACGAATAGTTCAAAGCCCTCCCAATGGTTTAATCCTTGGTAGCATAATGAGCAGTGTATTAGTTCATTTTCATGCTGCTAATGAAGACATTCCTGAGACTGGGTAATTTATAAAGGAAAAACATTTAATGGACTCACAGTTCCACATGGCTGGGGAGGCCTCACAATCATGGCAGAAGGTAAAGGAGAAGCAAAGTCACATCTTATATGGCAGCAGGCAAGAGAGCTTGTGCAGAGGAACTCTCATTTATAAAACCATCAGATTTGGTGAGACTTACCACCACAACAGTATGAGGGAAACCACCCCCATGATTCAATTATCTCCAGTTGGCCTCGCCTTTGACACGTGGGGATTATTACAATTCAAGGTGAGATTTGGGTGGGGACACAGCCAAACCATATCAAGCAGTATTTAACTGGTTTTGTGTGTTTGGAGAGGGAACAGAGGAATCATTTGTATTATTATTCCTATGCCTAACGAAACTAAGACAGAGAACCAAAACCTTGATTTTTCTCTTGTAGAGGGTGGCTAAACTGGAGTTACAAGCCTACTTTGCCTGACCATTTTAACTTTGATAAAGGCAACCTTGATTCATGATGCATGAGCCTGGGTCTTTGAAACCAATAAGAAATGGTTTGTTCATTGAACGTGCAAACAAATTACTTTCCAAAGGCTGAAATTTAAACTGACATTAAGCTCCAAGAACATCTATATTTAATTACACATAAAGGCTAGAAAACAATTTGTAACCTTAACAGAGTAAAATTAAAAGAGAAATCCCACATATGCAAATAATTTATTTCAGTGCAACACTACCCTTTAGGGTTGCCATCGTTTGTCTGGATTAGCAGCGCTGGCTTTACCAATATTTCCAGGGCAGCCCTGAAATATGAGTTTAGATTGGAAAAAAAGCAGTCAGAGTAGCTCCCAGGGTAGGCTGATGCTATAGAACCAGGGTGTGTGCTGGCTTCTAAAAAGATTTGCCTCTTGGTAGGAGGAATAATAATGAAAGACAGTCTATGATAATATATTTCTCTCGGGGTGTATCTTAGGGGTCAAAATGTAGTAGAAGGAACACAGGCAAGGAATCACAGAGATCTGGATCCTAAATCTGATCCAGAGCAATTCCCATCTCCACTCTGAACCTCAGGCTCTTCATCTATAAACTGTGAGGCTTGGACCCAGTCAGTGATCACATTGGAAGAAAAGGGAGAGAATTTGAAATGAAGAGGATGAATCAAATAAAAGTGGCTTCGTTATTTCTGAATGCTCCCTCACCTTCCTCTACTCCCTGACATACACACATGCATGCATACACTAGTATTCCCCTCAGTTGAGCATGGGAGTCAGTTCCCCTCAGTTGTGCATGGGAGCATGAGAGTCAGGA
The DNA here is from genome assembly GCF_001698545.2 of Rhinopithecus bieti. Lineage (NCBI taxonomy): Eukaryota > Metazoa > Chordata > Mammalia > Primates > Cercopithecidae > Rhinopithecus > Rhinopithecus bieti. The sequence continues at coordinate 93,677 of NW_016827938.1, forward strand.
TATCTGGGTTCTCATCCCAGCTGTTTCTTGAACTCTCTGTGTATCCTAAAGTAAATCTCTTGCCCTCTATCTCTATTCCCCATCTGTAGAATGAGGAGAGGGTGTTGGGTTTTCATTGGTACCCACCAGGAGTGTGTATATATGTACACACACACACACACACACACACACAGAGTCCATCCCCAGCTAACTAAAGCAGGGTTTCCCCTGGGGCAGGGCTCTGCAGGTCTGTGTGTTTCAATGACTTCCCAGGTCACTCCGATGTGCACTTCTAGCTTAGTTCCCTGGCTGGCCAGTCTCTGTGGGCCTTCCCAGCTCTGCCATTCTGGAAGATGAATGGGCATTTTAGGGGCCTTTTCAGGAACTGTGTGTCCTGCTGCTGTATTCTGGTGGCACAGGGATTAGCTCAACTGCATTTTCAGCTCACCCCTTCCGAGCAGAGTGATTTCACAGGATGGGAGCTGTGCAGAGGGCAGGAGGCACAAAGACACACTCTGTGGAGTCACAATGTGGCAAGCCGCCATGACGCTGCTCTTAACCTCCCAGTTGTTGCCCACGTGGGCTTTTCTTGAACTATGCAGGAACCTGATTAAATTAATTGATTCCTGGCTTTTCGAAAATCCCTCTCTGGTGGGTTGCATGCTGTTTATCAAGATGTTCTGGGGAAGCTGATGCCAGGTTAAATTCCTTGCACTGAGAAGGCCAGAGCTGGCTTGATTCAGACATGGATATGGTAGAGGAGGGAGGGCAGCCTATTGCCTGCTTTTCTCTCTTTGTCACTTTAGCAAACATGGAGCGTTACAGGCCAAATGTGCTTGTTGAGTGGAAACAAGGAGGCACTGAGGGGTGGCTCAGTCTGGAATGTACAGGGCACAGTGCTTCTTAGTACAGCTTCTGAGCACAGAGGAGAGTGCAACAAATGATAGCTGCTGTGTTATTGTAGTGGCAGCGCAGTGTAAGGGAAGAGAAGCTCCCTGAAGAAGACCTGAATGTAACCCCAGCTCTTCTGCTCTTCTTGACTTGCAGATCCAGAACTCTCAGCTTCCTTAAGTTTCTTGGTCTCTAAAATGAGGAGGCTGGACTCGATCAGTTATTTTCAAACTTGGACTCTCAGTGTTCTGAGGAGGTACCCTGAGGGCTGCCTCAGGGATATGGAAGGTGGAAGAGGAGGCTGAGCAGGCAGAACTCAGACCCTCTAACTGACCACCTAGAGCCCCAAGAACAAACTGCCATTCACATCATAGTCTATGTCACCAGTTCTCAAACTTTTCCATCTCAGGACTCCTTTATACTCTTTTTTCGTTTGTTTTGAGACGGAGTCTCGCTCTGTCGCCCAGTCTGGAGTGCAGTGGCCGGATCTCGGCTCACTGCAAGCTCTGCCTCCCGGTTTTACGCCATTCTCTTGCCTCAGCCTCCCGAGTAGCTGGGACTACAGGCGCCCGCCACCTCGCCCGACTAGTTTTTTTGTATTTTTTAGTAGAGACGGGGTTTCACCGTGTTAGCCGGGATGGTCTTGATCTCCTGACCTCGTGATCCGCCCGCCTGGACCTCCCAAAGTGCTGGGATTACAGGCTTGAGCCACCGCGCCTGGCCTATACTCTTAAAAATGATTGAGGACCTCAAAGAGCTTTGGTTCATGTGGGATTTATCTATTGATATTGACTGCATTAGAATTTAAAATTGAGAAATTTTCAGAAATATGTATTAATCCATTTAAATGAACAATAGTACCTATTGCATATTAACATATTTTAATAAAAAATAACCTATTTCCAAAGTAAAAAAAATAACTGAGTGGCATTGTTTTATATTTTGCAAATGTCTTTGATATCTGGCTCCAATGATGATACATGGATTCTATCAGCTTCTACATTTGATCTGTTGTGGTATGTTGTTTTGGTCGAAGTATATGAAGAAAATCCAGCCTCACACAGACATATATTTGGAAAAGAGAGGACCTTATGGACTCCCTGAATGATGTTGGGGACCACCAGTGTCTTTATAACACACTTTGAGAACTGCTTCTCTACCTGAATGGCACTCCCTGGAGATGTATGTGCCCATCCTGCTGGGCAATGAATGGCAGCTCTTCTCTCACTCCCTCCCCCTTCACTGTATCCCCTCTGTATTTAAAGCAGCTCAGTTTTTCTATTTTATATAATGAAGTTACTGGAAGATTTTATTTGAAAAAAGGAGTCTGCCTCTTAAAGTGTTTGAAATTCACCCACCTTAATCTTAGGTTACCGAAGACCTAGGGATTTGGGAGCTGATTGAGATCCTATCACTGGGATTTTTCTCCCCTAAAAATGCAAACTCTTGGGCTTTGAGGAGGGTCCTTTGGCATCGTGCCTCAGCTCTTCCTGGACAGTGACTGGCATGTCATCTTGACAGTGACAGTCTTAGCACATGAAAATGCCACTGAATGACTTGAAAGATTTAATGCCACTTCACAATGGGACTGACCTGCCCGGGGAGTGATATAGGCTGAAGGTGGAGGGGATTCAATATTTGTTGAGCTGTCTGATCACTGAAGCAGAGAGATGGACCATAAGGGCAAGTTTCAGGGATACACTTATATGTCGTCATCTTTAGAGCTAGACATTCATCATTATTATTTATTTCCTAGATTTATGTCTAACCTTCATTCCAAGGGACAGGAGCCAGTGTCGAATACCATGGGATCTAAGTGCCTTCACAACCCATTGAAGCTTCCTCCAATTTCTTGTTTAATAAAGAAGGCCGTGCTGTTCTTTCCCTTATTGCCAGAGTCATTATTGATTTCATGTCATCCCTTTTATAAAATCACCTCCTGGGTTTTCCTAGGCTTGGCTCTTATAGCCGAGAATGTTCTCTCCTCAGCCCTTTGCTGGGCCTGATGCTGTGAATCCCATCTATGTGGATCAGGGGACAATTCCACAGCCATCTTTCCAACGTGCCCGCTTTAGGCTGTGAGCATGCGCAGAAGTACTCTCAGAGCTGTGGAGGGGAGGCTGCCACACCAGCTTCCTTGTCCTTATTTGTTTTGTTTCTCCCACCAGCCTAGGCATTAATTAAGAGGCCCAGACTCAAATGCCCACCATTAGGGTCAATCATTTGGGCTAATTGAGTGTTTCCGATTTAGTGGAACTCTTCTCTGAAAGTAAGAAATAAAACTGGAATCCCTGGGAGAAACCGGAACCCTTGTCTATTGCTGGTGGGAATGTAAAATGTTGCAGCTGCTGTGGAAAACACTTTGGCAGTTTCTCAAAAAGTTAAACAGAGTATTATATGATCCGGCAATTCTACTTTTAGGTATATACCTAAGAGAAATGAAAACATATGTCCACACAGAAACTTGTACATGAACATTCATAGCAGCATTAATCATGATACCAAAAAAATGGAAACAACCCCGATGCCCATCAATGGATGAATGGATAAACAAAATGTGGTGTATGCATACAACGGAATATTGTTTAGCTGTAAAAAGGACTGACGGTGCTGATTGATACATGCTACAACATGGATGAACCTCAGAAACTTGATGCCCCAAGTGAAAGAAGCCAGACAAAAAAGGCCACATACCGTATGATCCATTTATATGAGTAATCCACAATAGACAAATCCATAGAGACAGAAAACAGATGATTGCCAGGAGCTGAGGGGAGGGTGGAAGGGGGAGTGACTGCTTTACTTAATGGGTACAAGGTTTTCTTCTAGGATGATGAAAATATTTTGGAACTAGATAGAGGTGACAGTTGCACAACATGTAATGTACTAAATTCCACTGAATTATACACTTTAAAATGGTTCATTTTGTGTTACATGAATTTCACCTCAATAAAAAATTCAAAACAAATGAACAACAAAACAAAACAACACAAAACACCTGAATCCGTGGCTGCTACCCTCTTTCAAGCTAGTTTCTCTTGTGAATNAATATATTTCTCTCGGGGTGTATCTTAGGGGTCAAAATGTAGTAGAAGGAACACAGGCAAGGAATCACAGAGATCTGGATCCTAAATCTGATCCAGAGCAATTCCCATCTCCACTCTGAACCTCAGGCTCTTCATCTATAAACTGTGAGGCTTGGACCCAGTCAGTGATCACATTGGAAGAAAAGGGAGAGAATTTGAAATGAAGAGGATGAATCAAATAAAAGTGGCTTCGTTATTTCTGAATGCTCCCTCACCTTCCTCTACTCCCTGACATACACACATGCATGCATACACTAGTATTCCCCTCAGTTGAGCATGGGAGTCAGTTCCCCTCAGTTGTGCATGGGAGCATGAGAGTCAGGATATCTGGGTTCTCATCCCAGCTGTTTCTTGAACTCTCTGTGTATCCTAAAGTAAATCTCTTGCCCTCTATCTCTATTCCCCATCTGTAGAATGAGGAGAGGGTGTTGGGTTTTCATTGGTACCCACCAGGAGTGTGTATATATGTACACACACACACACACACACACACACAGAGTCCATCCCCAGCTAACTAAAGCAGGGTTTCCCCTGGGGCAGGGCTCTGCAGGTCTGTGTGTTTCAATGACTTCCCAGGTCACTCCGATGTGCACTTCTAGCTTAGTTCCCTGGCTGGCCAGTCTCTGTGGGCCTTCCCAGCTCTGCCATTCTGGAAGATGAATGGGCATTTTTAGGGGCCTTTTCAGGAACTGTGTGTCCTGCTGCTGTATTCTGGTGGCACAGGGATTAGCTCAACTGCATTTTCAGCTCACCCCTTCCGAGCAGAGTGATTTCACAGGATGGGAGCTGTGCAGAGGGCAGGAGGCACAAAGACACACTCTGTGGAGTCACAATGTGGCAAGCCGCCATGACGCTGCTCTTAACCTCCCAGTTGTTGCCCACGTGGGCTTTTCTTGAACTATGCAGGAACCTGATTAAATTAATTGATTCCTGGCTTTTCGAAAATCCCTCTCTGGTGGGTTGCATGCTGTTTATCAAGATGTTCTGGGGAAGCTGATGCCAGGTTAAATTCCTTGCACTGAGAAGGCCAGAGCTGGCTTGATTCAGACATGGATATGGTAGAGGAGGGAGGGCAGCCTATTGCCTGCTTTTCTCTCTTTGTCACTTTAGCAAACATGGAGCGTTACAGGCCAAATGTGCTTGTTGAGTGGAAACAAGGAGGCACTGAGGGGGTGGCTCAGTCTGGAATGTACAGGGCACAGTGCTTCTTAGTACAGCTTCTGAGCACAGAGGAGAGTGCAACAAATGATAGCTGCTGTGTTATTGTAGTGGCAGCGCAGTGTAAGGGAAGAGAAGCTCCCTGAAGAAGACCTGAATGTAACCCCAGCTCTTCTGCTCTTCTTGACTTGCAGATCCAGAACTCTCAGCTTCCTTAAGTTTCTTGGTCTCTAAAATGAGGAGGCTGGACTCGATCAGTTATTTTCAAACTTGGACTCTCAGTGTTCTGAGGAGGTACCCTGAGGGCTGCCTCAGGGATATGGAAGGTGGAAGAGGAGGCTGAGCAGGCAGAACTCAGACCCTCTAACTGACCACCTAGAGCCCCAAGAACAAACTGCCATTCACATCATAGTCTATGTCACCAGTTCTCAAACTTTTCCATCTCAGGACTCCTTTATACTCTTTTTTCGTTTGTTTTTGAGACGGAGTCTCGCTCTGTCGCCCAGTCTGGAGTGCAGTGGCCGGATCTCGGCTCACTGCAAGCTCTGCCTCCCGGTTTTACGCCATTCTCTTGCCTCAGCCTCCCGAGTAGCTGGGACTACAGGCGCCCGCCACCTCGCCCGACTAGTTTTTTTGTATTTTTTAGTAGAGACGGGGTTTCACCGTGTTAGCCGGGATGGTCTTGATCTCCTGACCTCGTGATCCGCCCGCCTGGACCTCCCAAAGTGCTGGGATTACAGGCTTGAGCCACCGCGCCTGGCCTATACTCTTAAAAATGATTGAGGACCTCAAAGAGCTTTGGTTCATGTGGGATTTATCTATTGATATTGACTGCATTAGAATTTAAAATTGAGAAATTTTCAGAAATATGTATTAATCCATTTAAATGAACAATAGTACCTATTGCATATTAACATATTTTAATAAAAAATAACCTATTTCCAAAGTAAAAAAAATAACTGAGTGGCATTGTTTTATATTTTGCAAATGTCTTTGATATCTGGCTCCAATGATGATACATGGATTCTATCAGCTTCTACATTTGATCTGTTGTGGTATGTTGTTTTGGTCGAAGTATATGAAGAAAATCCAGCCTCACACAGACATATATTTGGAAAAGAGAGGACCTTATGGACTCCCTGAATGATGTTGGGGACCACCAGTGTCTTTATAACACACTTTGAGAACTGCTTCTCTACCTGAATGGCACTCCCTGGAGATGTATGTGCCCATCCTGCTGGGCAATGAATGGCAGCTCTTCTCTCACTCCCTCCCCTTCACTGTATCCCCTCTGTATTTAAAGCAGCTCAGTTTTCTATTTTATATAATGAAGTTACTGGAAGATTTTATTTGAAAAAAGGAGTCTGCCTCTTAAAGTGTTTGAAATTCACCCACCTTAATCTTAGGTTACCGAAGACCTAGGGATTTGGGAGCTGATTGAGATCCTATCACTGGGATTTTCTCCCCTAAAATGCAAACTCTTGGGCTTTGAGGAGGGTCCTTTGGCATCGTGCCTCAGCTCTTCCTGGACAGTGACTGGCATGTCATCTTGACAGTGACAGTCTTAGCACATGAAAATGCCACTGAATGACTTGAAAGATTTAATGCCACTTCACAATGGGACTGACCTGCCCGGGGAGTGATATAGGCTGAAGGTGGAGGGGATTCAATATTTGTTGAGCTGTCTGATCACTGAAGCAGAGAGATGGACCATAAGGGCAAGTTTCAGGGATACACTTATATGTCGTCATCTTTAGAGCTAGACATTCATCATTATTATTTATTTCCTAGATTTATGTCTAACCTTCATTCCAAGGGACAGGAGCCAGTGTCGAATACCATGGGATCTAAGTGCCTTCACAACCCATTGAAGCTTCCTCCAATTTCTTGTTTAATAAAGAAGGCCGTGCTGTTCTTTCCCTTATTGCCAGAGTCATTATTGATTTCATGTCATCCCTTTTATAAAATCACCTCCTGGGTTTTCCTAGGCTTGGCTCTTATAGCCGAGAATGTTCTCTCCTCAGCCCTTTGCTGGGCCTGATGCTGTGAATCCCATCTATGTGGATCAGGGGACAATTCCACAGCCATCTTTCCAACGTGCCCGCTTTAGGCTGTGAGCATGCGCAGAAGTACTCTCAGAGCTGTGGAGGGGAGGCTGCCACACCAGCTTCCTTGTCCTTATTTGTTTTGTTTCTCCCACCAGCCTAGGCATTAATTAAGAGGCCCAGACTCAAATGCCCACCATTAGGGTCAATCATTTGGGCTAATTGAGTGTTTCCGATTTAGTGGAACTCTTCTCTGAAAGTAAGAAATAAAACTGGAATCCCTGGGAGAAACCGGAACCCTTGTCTATTGCTGGTGGGAATGTAAAATGTTGCAGCTGCTGTGGAAAACACTTTGGCAGTTTCTCAAAAGTTAAACAGAGTATTATATGATCCGGCAATTCTACTTTTAGGTATATACCTAAGAGAAATGAAAACATATGTCCACACAGAAACTTGTACATGAACATTCATAGCAGCATTAATCATGATACCAAAAAAATGGAAACAACCCCGATGCCCATCAATGGATGAATGGATAAACAAAATGTGGTGTATGCATACAACGGAATATTGTTTAGCTGTAAAAGGACTGACGGTGCTGATTGATACATGCTACAACATGGATGAACCTCAGAAACTTGATGCCCCAAGTGAAAGAAGCCAGACAAAA
>NW_016827939.1:0-1250 GCF_001698545.2 Rhinopithecus bieti
GGATGGTCTCGATTTCCTGACCTCGTGATCCACCCGTCTCGGCCTCCCAAAGTGCTGGGATTACAGGCTTGAGCCACCGCGCCTGGCCAGTTCCGAACATTTTTATCACCCCAAAAGGAAACCCTGTATCCATTAAGCAGTTACTCCTCATTCCTTCCTCCCCTCAGCCCCAGGCAACCATCCATCTGCATTCTGTCTCTTTGAATTTACTTACTCCGTGTGTTTAATATAAATGGAATCATACAATGTGTGACCTTTGGTGACAGGCTTCCTTCACTCAGCATAATGTTTTCGAGTTTCGTGTGCACTGGACCATGTGCCACTACTTAATTCCTTTTCATGGCCGAATAATATTCCATCGCATGGATATACCATGTTTTGTTCATCATTCATCAGCTGATGGACATTAGGGTTGTTTCTACCATCTGGCCGTAGTGAATAATGCTGCTATGAACATGCATGTACAAGTATTTGTTTTAATTCCCGTTTTCAATTCTTTTGAGTTTATACCTACAAGTGGAATTGCTAGGTCATGTGATAATTCTATGTATTTACTTATTATTATTTTTTGACACAGAGTCCTGCTCTGTCACCCAGGCAGGAGTGCAGTGGCACGATCTCAGCTCACTGAAACCTCCGCCTCCCAGGTATAAGTGATTCTCCTGTCCCAGCCTCCTGAGTAGCTGGGATTACAGGTACACACCACCATGCCTGGCTAATTTTTGTATTTTTAGTAGAGACGGGGTTTCACCATGTTGACCAAGCTGGTCTCGAACTCCTGACCTCAGGTGATCTGCCCACCTTGGCTTCCCAAAGTGCTGGGATTACAGGCGTGAGCCACTGCGCCCGGCCTATATTTACTTATTTCTTTTTAAACTTAGGAAGGCTTCTTAACTTTTTCTTCTTCATTTTCTTTTGTGTTTGTCTTTTCCACTTTTAGTGAGGTATAATTGCCCCCAAAATTATATATGGTGTCCAGTGAGATGTTTTGTTCTATGTGTACACTGTGAAATAATTATCATAATCAAGCTAATTAGAAATCCGTCTCTTTTTGGAATTCACTTTCATTGAAGAAGTAATACACACTGGTGTGAATAATTCGAATAGAACAAAATGTAATATGGGAAAAGGAAATCTGTCTCCCACTTTGATCTCCACCTTCTTGAGAAGTAACCACTGGTTCCAGGGTTAACAGTTTCCTTCCAAACTTACCTCCTTCCTTTCCTTCCTTCCTTCCTTCCTTCCTTCCT
>NW_016827941.1:0-13192 GCF_001698545.2 Rhinopithecus bieti
ATAACTACATATAAAATATAACTATATAACTACATCTGTATCTATATCTGTAACTACATCTATATCTATAACTACATCTATAAATATAAATATATCTATAAATACATCTCTATATAACTACATATAAACTATATATACCTACATCTGTATTTATATCTGTAACTGCATCTATATCTATTACTACATCTATAAATGTCTAATCTATGACCACATCCAAATCTATAAAGATATCTCTAATTACATCTATATCTATAACTACATCTCTATAAATATATCTATATTTTAATTATATCTATGTATCTATATATGCTCACATCTATGCCTATATGTCTATGTATCTACATCTATATTACTATACATACCCAACTACCTATGTATCTATATATGTATCTATATATCTGTATCTCTATCTCTGTATCTATATCTATATAATGACATCTATGTCTATAAACATATATATCTATATTCATAAACATACCATACATATATCTATATATGTACTCATTTATTTATACATTTGTAATATCTACATCTAATCTCTATTATCTATGTCTATTCATATATATATGTAGTTATATTTTTATCTATCTATATCTAAATAACTACAGTCATCTGTACTTAACAACAGGAATATGTTCTGAAAAATGAGTTGTTAGGCTGACTTTGTCATCATGGGAATATCCTAGTGTGCACTTACACAAACCAAGATGGGACAGCCTATGACATACCTAGGCTGTGTGGTGCAGCTTATTTCTCACAGGCTACAAGAGTGTATAGCATGTTCTTACACTAAATACTATAGGCAGTTGTAATACTATGGTAATTATTTCTGTGCTGAAACATATTGCAAGGTGGTTGCAGAGAAAATGATGATAAAACAGAGAAAAGGTATTGTAAAAATATGGTCTCATAATCTTACAGAACCACCCTCATATCTATGGTTCATTGTTGACATAAATGTCATTATGTAGCCCATGACTTTAAATCTATTTATATGAATACATCTAAGTCTATATAACTACATGATATAGATTAGATAAGTGTCACTGCCAAATCTCATGTTGAATTGTAAACCTTAGTGTTGGAAGTGGGGCCTGGTAGGAGGTCTTTAGGTCATGAGGGCAGATTTCTCATGGCTTGATGCTATCCTTGAAATACTCTGTGAGTTCTTATGAGATCTGCTTGTTTAAGTCTGTGACACTTCTTCTCTACCCTACTCTCTATTTCTTGGTCCTACTTTTGCCATGAGACATGCTAGATCCTACTTTGCCTTCTGCCATGAGTAAAAATTCTCTGAGGCCTGCCCAGAAGCTGAGCACATGCCAGTACCACACTTCCTGTATAGCCTGCAGTGCTATAAGAAAATTTAGGTTCTTTTCTTATAAATCACCTTGTCACAGGAATTTATTTATACAAATGCAAGAATGGACTAATACCTATATCTATCTACAACTATCTTTATCTCTATTGCTATATCCATCATCTATGCCTTTGCCATAACTACCTGTGAATGAACAGTGGGCGTGCTATGTTTTCTGATAAAGCTTTACACTGCAGTGCTATCTAGAGCTTTGTAGTGTGGGATTTCTTAGAAATGAGTCTTTCTGTGCTCTCCCTGTGGGTGACAAGCCACCCAGGTGGAAGAGACTGAGGGCACGAGCTGTTCCAGTATAATAAAATATATAAAATAACAAGAGTTATCCTAGATATAGATCATAGATATGATTTTATATGAATATCATTAATCAGTAATGTTTAGCAATTAATCTTCATTCAAATATTATAATAATCCTTGCTCTACAATCATAACCTAGGAAAAACCAGGCCATACAGAGATACCAGCTGAAGGGACATAGTGAGAAGTGACCAGAAGACAAGAGTGTGAGCCTTCTCTTTTGCCCAGAGAGGGCCACCGGAGGGCTTCTTGGCCTAACAGTAACATTAGTGTCTGGGAAGATGACCATTACCAAGCAGACCATGGTCTAGCGGTAGGGTCAGTGTCAAGGAAAAACACCCACTACTTAGCAGACTGGGAAAGGGAGTCCTCTTTCCCCTGGGGGAGATTAGAGAAGACTCTACTCTTCCACTTCTTCTGGAGGGCCTGACATTAGTCAAGTCTGTCCACAGTTATCCGTCTCCCTGTGATGCTGTGCTTCAGTGGTCACGCTCCTAGTCTGCTTTCATGTTCCATCCTGTATACCTGGCTCTGCTTTCTAGATAGCAGTAGCAAAATTAGTGAAAGTACTAAAAACCTCTGATGTGAAGAAATAATGGCTAGTCCGTATTTTCTCTATTTCTCTGTCTCTCTGCCTCAGCTGCCAAACAACGATGGGCCCCTGGTCCAGTGGATATATGACTCACATGACCTTGTCAATCATTGGAGATGACTCACGCTCCTTACCCTTCCCCTTTTGCCTTGTATCTAATAAATAACGCTGCAGCCAGGCATTTGGGGCCACTACCCATCTCTGCATCTTGGTGGTAGTGGTCCCCCAGGCCCAGTTGTCTTTTATCTCTTTGTCTTGTGTCTTTACTTCTATAATTTCTCATCTCCACACATGGGGAGAAAAGCCCATTGACTCTGTGGGCCTGGTCCCTACACTCCGTTATTCAGTTTCTTTCTTATTCATTAATGCAGAAGAACAAGACTGATTCCTTGCCTCATTGAGCCACTGAGATTCTCTAGAATACTCCAGGGTCCACTTCCATCCACTGGCATACTTTTAGGGCTTTTCTGGTTGGCCGCTGCCAACATCTGTTTGAAACTGTACCCATATTCCTCTTGACAGAAAACCTGTAGGGATATAGCAGAAGAAATAACCTCAGTTGTGATCTTTGCCTGTATCGATGAAGACAGTGGATGCACGGAAGTCTGAAAGCCAGACCCTACCTTGCGGTCAAACTTTATTGAAAACACATTGAAGAAAACAAGGAGACTCTTCCACTTCAAATATTTTCAGTAGTTTTTCCTTACAGAGTTGACATTATTTTTCTTTTTCTATTTTGAGGCTTTATAACAATAATTATCATGATGTCAGCCATGAAGATATTTCCTATGTTAGGAAATTAATTCCCATCTTTATGTTAGACCAGTACTTTTTCTTATTTATTTATCTATTTATTTATTGAGACAGAGTCTCACTCTGTTGCTGAGACTGGAGTGGACTGGCAGTGATCTTGGCTCACTATAACCTCTACCTCCCCAGTCCAAGCAATTCTCCTTCATCAGCCTCCTGAGGAACTGGGATTCTAGGTGCCTACCACCACACCTGTACACTTTTTTGTACTTTTATTAGAGACAGTGTTTCACCATATTGGCCACGCTGATCTCCAATTCCTAACATCAAGTGATCATCACACCTCGGTCTCTCAAAGTGCTGGGATTACAGGACTGAGCCACTGCACCCAAACACAGAAGTACTTTTCAAACATTACTGAGCATGTGCATGTGCATGTGAACGAATGTGTGTGTGTTTGTATGTCTGCATGTCTATTTACTCATGCAGGAAAAAATAGGGCTACAGTGAATAATCCACCTTACTTTCCTTGAATTGCACAGGGAAATGTTGCATAACAGAATGGACAGCAGTGTATTTTAATATGTTGGATTTAAGTGTCTTCAACACAGCTATCATTATAGCTCTTGGTGGACTTAAGCTTTTAGTTATCTCCCAAGTGACACTGATGCTGAAGAAAAGAAAGCCACAAACAGGAGCCAGGAAGTATTTTGTTGTTTTTCTTTTCTCTTTTTTTACTTTCCTTTTCTTTTCTTTTCTTTCTGTCTTTTTTTTTTTTTTTTTTTTTTTTTTTTTTTTTTTTTTTTTTTTTTTTTTTTTTTGAGATAGAGTCTTGCTCTGTTGCTCACGTTGGAGGGCAGTAGGGCACAATCTTGACTCACTGCAGAATCTGACTCCCGGGTTCAGGAGATTCTCCCACCTCTGCCTTCCATGTAGCTGGGATTACAGACTCCCACCACCACATTGCACTAAATTTTCATATTTTAGTGGAGATGGGGTTTCACCATGTTTCCCAGGCTGGTCTCAAAATCTTGACCTCAAGTGATCTACCTACCTTGGCCTCCCAAAATGCTGGGATTACGGGCATGAGACACTATGCCCAGTTGATTTTTGCTGTCATTTGCAATGGCAAAAACTGAAATTACATTGGCACAAATCTAACATATCTCATGGACCAAGTATGGCCCAACTGATGCTTTTGTAAATAAAGTTTTATTGGCACACAGCCATGTGAATTCATTTGCATATAATTTATGGCTGCTTCCATACTACAGTGGCAGAGTTCTGCCTTTGAAACACTGTTGCACTGCCCTGCAAAATCAAACTATTTTCTATCTATAGTAATAGATAATATTGTGGTATAGTGGTATAGTAATAGTATAAATATCTGTTTACTCTCTGTCATGAAATTGCTATATGTTAATAATGCTATTACGGATCTTTACAAAAAAATGTTTACAGGATTCATTTTTTATGAAAGCAAGTAATAAGTTATCTTTCACTATCACTAAGTTTCCTTAATTTGCTGTATGATGCATTTTCTTCTTCTTCTTCTTCTTTTTTTTTTTTTTTTTTTTTTTTTGAGATGGAGTCTCACTGCATTGACCAGGCTGGAATGCAGTGGCATGATTTCGACTCACTGCAAGCTCCATCTTCCGGGTTCACACCATTCTCCTGCCTCCCCCTCCCAGGTAGCTGGGACTACTATAGGCACCGCCACCACGCCTGGCTAACTTTTTTATTTTTTTTATTTTTAGTAGAGACGGGGTTTACCATGTTAGCCATGATGGTGCTGATCTCCTGACCTCATGATCCGCCTGCCTCGGCCTCCCAAAGTTCTAGGATTACAGGGGAGAGTCACCGCTCCCAGCCTTATGATGCATCTTCTATGTCCTTTACATTCAATCTCATTTTGTAGGTTCACAACTGCAGGAAGACAGAAGCTGTTTTAAGTCAAAAGATTAGTCCCAGATACCTGTGAGGCTAAAATGGGTCAAATGCTTGGGACAAGGAGTTTGAGTCCAGCCTGGGTAGCATAGTGAGACTGTGTCTCTAAAAAATGATAGCAATAATAAAAAGAGCAAAGATTGATACATGTACACAGACACAGACGTACATCTCCCATGCCCATTACTGGGGAAGAATTCTACCTCTTATTTCAAGAGCAATGCACTACGTTCTCATTTTAAAAAGACAGTAAGAACCTAATAACAATTTGAAATAAGCTAATTCATTCATCAAGTAATTTCAATGATATTGTATTTGTTGCTTAAGAATCAAAGACAAAACACCAAGTTGTCTAGGAGATGGAAGTGTTTATGTGATGTTTTATTGTATTATTGAGTCCATTATATTAATTTTCCTCATGACTGGCAATGGAGGATGAGTTGATATCCTTGTATTTTCTAGAGATATCTCAGAAACTCGCTTTTTTTGTCAGATGAATTTAGTCTTTCATATTGTTTCTTAATTTCTCTTTTTGTCTGTCAAAGAAGATGAGTGTGTGTGTGTTTGTGTGTGTGTCTATGTGTGTGTGTGTGTGTATTTTCTGGGAGCTACATTGTAAAAGGCATAGGTATCATTCATTTTTAAATAAAAGTGGAACTTAGAAACAATAAAACCTGGCAGCTCCAAACCAAGAGAATTCTGTACTAGCTTAATTATTGTCTATGCAGATAATGACATGCACATCAGACCCTAAACAGCATTTAGAAATCTCTTCTCTCTCAGTGTCTGCCAAAGAAAATGGCATACGCCACAAAGTAAAAATTAAAATGTTTGCATGGGTGTTACTAGGCATTTGTTAATTGCAAAATAATGACCTCAGACCTTATGAAATGTCACTTCATAGAAAAGAAATGCACAATTCCAAGTGTTACCTTTGTTCAGAATCTCAGATCCCATATATGCATCAATTTGAATGGTGGTGACCTAAATTGGGTCACCTAATTTAGGCCTGTTTTAGACTAATAAAGCATGACAAAACTGGCTTCCCTAAGGAACCTGCCCTGAGGGTGAAGTGTGCTCATGAAAGAAGACTTTCTAATTACTGGAAAATTTGTCTCTGTTTTGGAGAATGCACAGGCTTTTACAGATCACTGTGTACTTATTGCATACCACGCATTTTTCAATATTAGTCCTAACTATAGGGGAAAATTAGGTAAGCCTTTTCTTGGATCTTCAAGAGCCACCTAACCTCTGCATCCATTTACATTACCTCTTTATTTTATTAACTGGTCCCATCAATCTCAACATTTCCATTCTTCCTACCTACTCAGCTGGAAGGTTGATTGCTGTAGTTTAGATGTTTATCCTCCCAAACCTCATGTTGAAATTGGATCTACAGTGTTGGAGGTGGAGCATAACTGGAGATGTTTGGATCCTGGGAGTGAATTCCTCTTGAATATCTTCATGCCATCCTTTCAGTAATGTGTGAGTTCTATTAGTTCTTGCAAAAGTTGATTCTTTAGAAGAGCTTAGCAGTTCACTTGCTGTCTCTCTTGCTTCCTTTCTCACCATGTGATTTTTGCACAAACCATCACCCATTCTGTTATGAACAGAAGCAGTCTTAGGTCCTTACCAGGTGCCCAGTCTTCCAGCAACTGTTATCATGAGCCAAATAAACTTTTTTTTATAATCAATTACCCAAACTCAGATATCATTTTATAGCAACACAAAACTCTCTAAGATATTAGTCAAGGTCAGTGAATAAGGAGAGTCACTTGTTGAAATCACTTGCTGTATAAGCATTTGAAGACTCTGAAGCCTCTGTTGTGAGCATGCTATGTCTTCGCGTATTTTATCTGAATGAGGTTCACCTGGAGTGCTTCTTAAGTACTAGATATTTTAAGAACATTTCTCACCCACCATCAAAGAATTAATTCTCTTAGTGTAGAATGCAAGGATCTTTATTTTAGCAAACTCCCCAGATGGTGTAGTGAACACTACATTGGGAAAAACTTTTCCAGAAGGCTAATAATAAATTTTCTATCTTCAGCCTGATGATGTGTGTGCTTGGGTCTGCTGGGTGGAAATTAGAGAAGGATGAGAGGGCATGGCCTTGCTCATCTGTATTAGGAGTCAACAATACCCTCTTCAATATTCAGTGTCCTACTCTGGGTTTTCTATTTAAAAATATTTTTTATCTCTTGAAGCCAATGTATTTGAGAGTGGGCAGATTAACACACTCTTGGTTCAAGCTGAGGCATGAAGAAAAAGTATGTTCCTTAAGAGAGGTAAGATTTGGTACAAAGACATTTATGTAGATTATAAAAAAAGTCTACGTATGACCAGATTTGATTGAACATATATGTGATTCACATTTTCATTCATCTCAAACTGCCACATATTTAGATATCCATGCTAAATACGCAATATATGAGTTTGTTTGTAAATAGTACTAGTTATTTTCATTTAGGAAAATAGGGAGAAGAGCATTGACCTGAGAAGCCCCTGGTCTCCTGTGCACAGAAACTCAGACACAAACACACAAACATGCCTTAACTCCAATAACCTTCAGTAACTTATTTTGACCAAAGGGATTTCTAATTTCTGCATATACTTTAACTTAAATCATCTCAGCATTTTGAATTAACTTAATTTATACAAAAAAAGAACATGTGAAAACACAGAATTCATATGTTTGTTGTTGCTTAGTTTGTAAGCCTAAGGCACCTATTATTTTAAGCCAGCACAGAAAACAAATGGCATACGGTCTTTTCATAGGTGGAATCTAAAATGTTGATTTCACAGAAGTAGAGAGTAGAATGATGGTTAATGAGGGCAATGGGGGTTGGAGAGCTGTTGGCCAAAGGATAAAAATTTTCAGTTAAACAGGAAGAATACGTTCAAGAGGTTCATCATGCCATGTATTGGCTATATGTAATAATATGTTGTGTTCTTGAAAAACAGTAAGTGGGTGGATGTGAAATTTTCTCTACAAAAATCATAACTATGTGAAATAGCACATTTGTTAATGAACTAAATTCAGTTATTCCACATTGTATATATGCCTCAAACCATCATGTTGTTCATTGTAAATAAATGAAATTTTCTTTGTCCATGTAAAATAAAAGTGTAGAAATATATATTGTTCAGAAAATATTCACTAACACTCAAGTTATAATGTTAGCCAAGTGTGCTTTCAGATCAACTGTAAAAGCATTTAGAAAAAAACTATTTACTTTTTATTTGAGGGAAGACTAATATAGACATGCAAATATATAAATAATTGACTAGGCAACTTTACCTAATTTTGTGAAAACAGCTTTCTCATGAATGTGCATAGGAGTAAAAATAAGATACTTCCTATTCAGCTAAAATAAATTGTATTTATCTTCTATGTGCTGCTGTATATGTGTTACAACTAAGAACTGAAAACTCTCCTTCATATCTATTTAGCTGACAAAAAACATTTGCCTATTCCTGAAATACAAACATATGTTATTGCCATTCTCAGCACATAAATGAATTGCTACATTAATAGTTTTTTAAATGGGTCAGGTGTGGTAGCTCATGTCTATAATCCCAGCACTTTGGGAGGCTGAGGTGGAAGAATCACTTGAGCTGACGAGTTCAAGACCAGCCTGTGCAACCAAGCAAGACCTCATCTCTACAAAATCAAACAAACAAATAAATAAGCAAGCCAGGTGTGGGGGTCACTTGAGCCAAGGAGGTGGAGGCTACAGTGATACAGTGAGCTGTGATTGCACCACTGCATTCCAACTGGGATGAGAGAGTGAGGTCTTGTCTCAAGAAGTAAAAAAAAAAAAAAAAAAAAAAAAAAAAAAAATTGAGATACAGTTCCCAGAAAACAGTTTTTAGAAAAGCAATACCTTATTCATATATTTTTGCCTTTATTTCCCTTCCCTTTGCTTTTTCTAAGGATTCAGAGTACACCCTTAAGACCCCACTCTCTGGTCAGGGAAGGTTTTGACCTCTTGTGCACACAAACTCACACACACACACACACAAACACACACACACACACACACACACACACAGGGGCATTATTCTTAATAATGTCTCTCAAACCCTGTATAGGGTGCCAATGCTTTTGGTACCTAACCACATTGTCTCCGTTGTTCATAATCCCAGAATGAACTTCTTCACAAAGTTTTCCTGGAAACCTGCTATGTCTGGTTTATATTGGCACATGGATGAGCAGAATTTGATGCAACATAATATCTGGGTCATGAAAACTCATTATTGGCTCTTGGATGGTGCATTTCATTGAGTTGACTTAGTTACTTAATTTGGTATTGCATACAATAGAGTAAGCATCTGAAACCACAACACCAGATAAAAGTCAGTACCTTGACAACACATTACTTTATCCAGTGATTTTCTCAACTAACCCATATTTCCATTCTAAGTTAATCATCATGATTGTCTTAATTCATTTCAGTCGCTATATTAAAATGTTGTGGACTTTGGTGCTGATATTGTTTGGCTCTCTGTCCCATCCAAATCTCACCTTGAATTGTAATCCCTACATGTCAAAGGACAGACATGGTGGGAGGTTTTTGGATCATAAGGCTGGGTTTCCCCATGCTGTTTTCATGATAGTGAGTGAGTTATCATGAGATCTGAGACTTTTATAAGGGGCTCTTCCCCTTTGACTCTCTCCCTCTCTCTTCTGCCACCAAGTAAGACATGTCTGCTTCCCCTTTCACCATGACTGGAAGTTTCACGAGACCTCCCCAGTCATGTGGATATGCATTTGTTTTCTATGTGGAAATGAGTCAACTAAATTTCCTCTTTCTTTATAAATTTTTCAACGTCATGTAGTGTCTTTATAGCAGTGTGAAAACAGACTAATACAGGAGGCTTATAAGCCACACACATTTATTGCTTACAGTTCTGGAGACTGGAGGCTAGGATCAGGTTGCCAACATGGTAGGATTGTGGGGAGGATCTTCCTGGATCATTACTGATTGCAAACTAGCATTTTCTCATTGCAGTTGTATCCTTGTGTAGAAGAAAGAGGGATGATGAGCTCTCCAGAACCTTTTCAATAAGGACATCCCATTCATGAGGGCTCCAACCTCAGGATCTTGTAACCTCCCAAAGGCCCCAATTTCTAATATAGATGCTCCTTGAACAACAGTGAGGTTACATCCAAATAAACCCATCATAAGTAGAAAATATTAAAATAAAAGTGCAAATATAAGTCTCTAAGAACTTGCTTTATGAATCTGGGTGCCACTGTATTGAGTGAATATATATTTAGGATAGTTAACTCTTTGTGTTGCATTGATCTCTTTACCATTATGTAATGCCCTTCTTTGTCTCTTTTGGCCTTTGCTGATTTAAAGTCTGTTTTATTAGAAACTAGGATTGCAACCTCTACTTTTTTTTATCCTTTCCATTTGCTTGATATGTCTTCCTCCATCCCTTTATTTTGAGCCTATGTGTGTCTTTTTTATGTGAGATAGATCTCCTGAATACAGAACACTGATGGGTCTTGACTCTATCCAGTTTGTCGGTCTGGGTCTTTTAATTGGGGCATTTAGCCTGTTTCAATTTATGGTTAATATTGCTATGTGTGAATTCGACCCTGTCATTATGATGATAGCTGGTTATTTTGCCCATAGTTAATGCAGTTCCTTCACAGTGTTGATAGTCATTATATTTTGGTTTGTTTTTGCGTTGACTGGTACCAATTTTTCCTTTCCATATTTAGTGCTTCCTTCAGTAGCTGTTGTAAGGCATGTCTGGTGGTGACAAAATCCCTCAGAATTTCCTTATTAGTAAGGGATTTTATTTCTCCTTCACTTATGAAGTTTAGTTTGGCTGGCTATGAAATTCTGGGTTGAAAATTCTTTTCTTAAGAATGTTGAATATTGACCCCCACTCTCTTCTGGCTTGTAGGGTTTCTGCCAGGAGATCCACTCTTAGTCTGATGAGCTTCCCTTTGTGGGTAACCAAACCTTTCTCTCTGGTTGCTTTTAATATTTTTTCCTTCATTTCAACCTTGGTGAATCTGATAATTATGTGTATTGGGGTTGCTCTTCTCAAGGAGTACCTTTACGGTGTTCTCTGTATTTCCTGAATTTGAACACTGGCTTATCTTGCTAGGTTGGAGATGTTGTCCTGGATAATACCCTAAAATACGTTTTCTAACTTAGTTCCATTCTCCCCATCACTTTCAGATACACCCATTCAATGTAGATTTGATCTTCTCACATAGTCCTATATTTCTTGGATGCTTTGATTGTTGCTTTTCATTCTTTTTTTCTCTAATCTTTTCTTCACAACTTATTTCATTAAGTTAATCTTCAATCTCTGATATTCTTTCTTCCACTGGATTGATTCAACTATTGATACTTGTGTATGATTTATGAAGTTCTCATGCTGTGTTTTTCAACTCCATCAGGTCATTTATGTTCTTCTCTAAACTGGCTATTCTAGTTAGCAATTCCTCTAACCTTTTATCAAGGTTTTTAGTTTCCTTGCACTGGGTTAGAATATGAAACTTCAGTCCGATGTGAACAGGCAACCTATAGAATGGGAGAAAAAGTTTGCAATCTGTCCACCTGACTAAGGGCTAATATCCAGAATCTACAAGGAACTTAAACAAATTTACAAGAAACAAACAAACAACCTTGTCAAAAAGTAGGTGAAAGATATGAACAGATACTTTTCAAAAGAAGGCATTTATGAGGCCCACAGCATAGGAAAAAACACTGATCATCACTGATCATTAGAAAATGAAAACCAAAACACAATGAGATATCATGTCATGCCAGTTAGAGTGGTGTTCATTAAAAAGTCAAGAAACAACAGATACTGGAGAGGATGTAGAGAAATAGGAATGCCTTTACACTGTTGGTGGGAATGTAAATTAGTTTAACCATTGTGGAATACAGTGTGGAAATTCCTTAAGGATCTAGAACTAAAATACCTTTTGACCCAGCCATTCCGTTACTGGGTATATACCCAAAGGATTATAAATTATTCTACTATTAAGACACAAGCACATGTATGTTTATCTCAGCACTACATACAATGGCAACATTTGGAAACAACCCAAATGCCCATCAATTTTAGACTGGATAAAGAAAATGGATATATATACCATGAAATACTATGCAGTCATAAGAAAGGATTAGTTTATGTCCTTTACAGGGGCATGAATGAAGCCGGAAACTATCATTCTCAGTTAGCAAGCTAACACAGGAACACCACACGTTCTCCTTCATAAGTGGGAGTTGAACATTTAGAACATATAGACACAGGGAGGGGAACATCACACACTCAGGCCTCTCAGTGGGTTAAGAGCTAGAGAAGGGATAGCATTAGAAGAAATACCTAATACAGATAAAGGATTGATGGGTACAGAAAACCACCATGGCACATGTATACCTATGTAACAGACCTGCATGTTTTGCACATGTACATCAAAACTTAAAAGCATAATAGTAAGAAAAAAAACCTTAATCATAAAAAAGTGCATTTGATACACCTCACCTACTAAACTTCATAGCTGAGCCCAGCCTATCTTAAGCATTTTCAGAACACTTACATTAGCCTACACTGGGGCACAATCATCTAACCCAATATCAATTATATATTAAAGAGCTGAAGATCTCATGTAATTTTTTAATCCTTTACTAAAAGTGAAAGATATGATATGTACCGATATTTGAAGTATGGTTTCTACTAAATGTATACCACTTCCTGTTTTTGAGGCAGAGTCTCATTCTGTCATCCAGGCTGGAGGGCAGTGGTATGATTTCAGCTCACTGCAACCTCTGCCTCCCAGGTTCGAGTGATTCTCCTGTCTCAGCCTCCGAAATACCTGGGCTTATAGGTGGTGCCACCATGCCTGGCTAATTTTTTGTATTTTTGATAAAGACATGGTTTCACCATATTGGCCAGGCTGGTCTTGAACTCCTGACCTCAAATGATCCACCCATCTCAGCCTCCTAAAGTGCTTGATTACAGGTGTGACCCACCACTCCTGGCCATGTTTCACTTGCACACCATTATAAGTCAAATCATCCTAAATTCCAATAATCTGTATCATCATCTTGCAGATTAAGACTTCAACATACAGGCTTTGAGAGTGACACAAATTTTCAGCCCATAACTGTCATGGATCTTATGTTTGGGATCTTCTTACTTCCTCTTTGTTTTCTGAAGTGAGACTTTGTTTCACTGGCCTATATTTT
>NW_016827942.1:0-783 GCF_001698545.2 Rhinopithecus bieti
AAGATAT
Organism: Rhinopithecus bieti; assembly: GCF_001698545.2. Taxonomy (NCBI): domain Eukaryota; kingdom Metazoa; phylum Chordata; class Mammalia; order Primates; family Cercopithecidae; genus Rhinopithecus; species Rhinopithecus bieti. The sequence continues at coordinate 8 of NW_016827942.1, forward strand.
TGTGTCTGCATTTCAAGCAATTAGAAACAATGGTAAATGGTCAAATATTATGCCACAGGTATCTGTTCTTCCTCCACTCCCCACCTGAATGTAAAGTGGCTCTCAGAAGCACTATCCAGTAGACTTCAACCAACCTCTAACTTTCTGGAATTATGCCACATGGTCACCCCCAGCAGCAAAATAATCTGAAAATAAATATTTATTAACAGGAAATGTTGCCACCCTGATCAGTATTGGGTTTCTGCAAAGAAAATGGTAAAAATTGATACTGGGTAAGTAGACAGTGGTACCTGCACCACCTTGTAGGTAATAATTTAAAAATGAATATTCAATAAAGCAGACACAAAAAGGATGTAAAAATAATCAAGTGATTTCAGTGTTACAGAAGTCAAAAGAAAAAAAAACTGTAAGAGGGAAGAAATATATAGTAATATACAAAATTTTAAAGAGGTTAAAGACAAAAGGGCTAAGAAAATATTACTAAGTTTGATGATCAGAGACAAGCTGTGACCTCCAGGGAGAGTAATTTCAGGACACTTTTTAAAAGTGAGCAATTGTTTTAGTAAGAACAATGGGTAGCTCAATAGGTTAGGAAAATTAAAGAAGTTTATGGAAGACTTTTTTACGCTAACGGAAACTTCAGGATTTTTTGGCTACAGGTAGCCGAATTAATGAAGATTGAAGATGTAAAGAAGGGAACACAAAATTGTAAAAACAAAATATGAAATTTTCATCCAGAGGAAAAAGAATCCTTTCTTTCATTAACTGTGTTTTAA
>NW_016827943.1:0-1516 GCF_001698545.2 Rhinopithecus bieti
CCCTATACTTTATTTATTTATTTATTTATTTATTTATTTATTTATTTATTGAGACAGAGTTTTGCTCTTGTTGCCCAGACTGGAGTGCAGTAACACAATATTGGCTCACCATAACCTCCGCCTCCCAGGTTCAAGCTATTCTCCTGCCTCAGCCTCCCGAGTAGCTGGGATTACAGGCATGCTCCACCATGCCCGGCTAATTATGTATGTTTCTCCATGTTGATCAGACTGGTCTCAAACTCCTGACCACAGGTGATCCACCCACCTTGGCCTTCCAAAGTGTTGGGATTACAGGAGTGAGCCACCGCACCCAGCCTCTGTATATTTATTTTTGTATTCTTACTATTTTCTAGTTTGTGTAATCTATCAATAAAAATCATCAGTTTTATTAAATTCTCACAATATAATTACGAATTATAAGTTTCTTCTTGTAATTCTGTCAGTTTGAACCTATGATGTTAGTTGAATAAGAGTTATTGAAGCAATGTCACCTCCTTATTTTTAAATTTTCTATGTTGCTTTGTTTAGCTGTGACTTTTATAAGCTGTGTGTAGCTGGATTTTGTTTTATTTACTTGATCTGATAGTCTTCATCATTTGTTGGGTTCATCTGTAAACATTTCTGATGATTACCAATTTTATCTTCTTACTATTGTGTTCTGTTCACGATCAATCCTTTTTCTCTTGTTTCTTCTTCCTCTGCTACTTTATATAGATTACATTTCTATAATTTTTGTGATTATCCTTAATGTTTATATCTTTTTTTTTTTTTTGAGACAGAGTCTTGCTCTGTCTCCCAGGCTGGGGTCCAGTGACGCTATCTCGGCTCACTGCAACCTCCATCTTCCTCGTTCAAGCAATTCCCCCACCTCAGCCTCCCGAGTAGTTGGGACTACAGGTGCACGCCACCATGCCCGGCTACTTCTTGTATTTTTAGTAGAGACAGGGTTTCACCATATTGGCCAGACTGGTCTCAAACTCCTGACCTTGTGATCTGACCGCCTCAGCCTCCCAAAGTGCAGGGATTACAGGTGTGAGCCACCACGCTCATCCTATCCATATTTAACTAAATATTTTTGTAACAACATTTAAACTTATTAGTATTTTTATTCCTTCCTGAACATAACACAGATCTTAGCTCTCCTCAACAATCCATTGAATAACTTCTTTCTCCCCAATATTTATTTATTTATTTATTTATTTATTTATTTATTTATTTATTTTAGATGGAGTCTCCCTCTGTTGCCTAGGCTGGAGTGCAGTGATGGAATTTCATCTCACTGAAATGACTGCCTCCTGGGTTCATGCAATTCTTCTGCCACAGTCTCCCGAATAGCTGGGACTACAGGCCTGAGCCACCACACCAGGCTAATTTTTTATGTTTTTACTTTTAATTGTTTAAATTATTTATTAACTTATTTATTTTTTTGAGACAGAGTCTTCCTCTGTCAGGCAGTCTGGACTGCAGTGGCACCATCTTGGTTCACTGCAACCTCCACCTCCCGGGTTCAAGCGAT
>NW_016827944.1:0-2959 GCF_001698545.2 Rhinopithecus bieti
TGCAGCCATTTGTCATCTTTCATCAGGACTTTTGCCACAGTCAGATGCCACTGGAACTCTACTTAGCGTTTTTTAAAATCAGCTTACTTTTAAAATTTAAGTATGCGATTTAGCCTCTTCTTTAGCCATATTTATGAAATCAGGGTCTGATATACTAGTCAAATACCCACACACATGTACACATACACATGTGCACATACACGCTCACACAGACACATACATATACACGTATATGTGAAAATATACACATGAAATACATCCATGAAAGTAAACACAAAGTTACAATAGCAAATACTCAGCTCCGTGTACCATCTAATCCTGTTTTAGGTTTAGAGTGGCTCTAGTCTCCCCCATTATGGGTGATTCCTTATTGGTGATACAAAACAGGTTCAGCTGGCTCACAGAGCTGAGCATTTACCAGCCATTCTAGCCTTCCCCCACTTTACAGACAAGAAAACCAAGGTCCAGAGAGGTGCAGGGCCTGCCCGAGGTCACACAGCCCTGGGATTAGTGGCCAGCCCACCTGACTCCCAGTTGAGTGCTCCTTTTACAGAAGCACACTCCCTGTCTGCAGTGTGCAGGGCTTCTTCCTCCAGAAGCACGTTTGGACTTGCAGAGGCCTTTTGGAGACTGTGCCCTAACAGAGAGTTCATTGCAAGGTTGGCTTCCTAATGGCAGGCTGACGGGCAGGCGGACAGTCTCCTGGGTCCTGGTGGGACCATGCACTGGCCCCTAGCTCTGTCTGTGCTTTATCCTGGTGTTTATGGCTCCTGTAGCACCTCAGGATTTGGGGAAGAGGGGAAAGAGGAGTCCCAGGGGAGAGAGAGCAGGGCTATGGCAGCAGCCCTTCCCCAGGGAGCTGCTTACTGAAGAGATCATTAGTGGCACCGGCTCTCAGGCTGGCAAGGAAGGTGGCCTCATTAGCAAGCACCTTCCCCTGCGCCACCTCCACCTTCCCACCTGCAGGCTTCTGCCACCCACACTGCCACTGCCACTGCCATCACTCCAGAGATGCAGCACGATGGGCCTCCTCTTGGGCACAAGGCTGCCAGCTCAAGGGAGCCAGGAAGGAGATGTGTGTGCAGGGTGGCAAGGGTGTGTGTACTCTGCACACACAGACACACAAACACTGGCACACAGATACACTCATATGCATGTACACACATACTGCATTAATAGAGGTGCGCACACAGGTCTAGTGCACACACAACACAGAGACTTGCACAGTAACACGTGCAACTCCCCAGACACGCTGTGCAAGCACACGGATCCAACAGAGATGTGTATACACAGGGGCGAGTTTCAGTGTGAAGCCCCACAGGGCACACGTATAGAGACCCATGTGGAACATAGGCGCACGTGCACCCCAGGAGATGCACGCATGTATTCACACAAACATACAGTCCTGTCTCCAGACTCTGGAGTGTGCATGGAATTGTACACACATGAGTATGTGTTGACAAACCTGCAGACCAGCCCAGGGCATACCACTATGTGTGCAGGGACACCCATGTGCACATGTACATGCATGCAGAGCACACACCAGTTATTCTTTTCTTGGAATCCAACAAGGCCCAAGGAGCAGGGAGTGGCTAATTCCCTGGAGGAAGTGAGGAGGCCAGAGCTGAGGACACATTTAATTAATTCTTTTTATTCCCAACAGAGAGAGAAAGGGAGGAAAGGAGGGAGAAAGGAATGAAATGAGAGAGAGAGAAGAGGAGAGGGGAGAGGGGCAGCAGGCGGGTGAAGGTGAAGTGGGGAGGAGCCGGTGTGGGCAGTGAAGAGGGTGAAGGACCCCGGGCCCAGGGGCATTAACCTTCTCAGCTTAGGGCAGGCCCAGGGACCTTATCCCTTAGCCCCAATCTCAGAACCAGACAGGCCGTTCAAGGTCAAGTAGTGGGGCTGGTGCAGAAGTCCACCCGCAGTGCCCCCTCCACACAGCTCTGGGGACGGGCGCGCACGTCTTTCACCTGCTCCCACTGAGTGGAAACCTGCCCCCCAACCCCAAACCTCCCACCCTCAGTCCCACTTCTACTCTGTGCCTGCATTGGCTTAGGGCCTTGGGGGCTCTCCTATCATAGGTCCGGGGTGGGGGCGACACAGCTGCCCAGGGAGGCCCCTGTTGGCCAGGACAGCTCCTCCCACCCCTGCCCTGACCTCAGCCTTCAGACAAAGTCAGGGAGACAGAGATGGATAAGGACAGGGGCTCTAAGGGGGAGGGAGGATGCAAGCCAGGAGAGAGGGGAGGTGGGTTGGGGTGGGAGTGAAATAGGGAGATAGGGGGCAGTGAGAGAGATGGGGAGACACTAAGCCAGAGATGGAGAAAGATGTGAAAGGGGCCGGGATGGTGAGAGTCAGACCCAGAGACACACAGAGAGGATGCTAGAGAGAACCAGAGAAACAAAAAAAGGTCTGAGGGTCCGGAAAGGCAGCCAGGCTTTGCAACTCTCGCTGGTCAGGAGGGAATCACTTCGCCTGGGGCATGAGCGAGGAACCCTGGCCTAGAGAGGATGTTGTGTGACCCCACCCGGGCACCCCACCTCTCCGAGCCTCGGCTGCTGGTCTACTAAGCAGGGGAACCGGCCCTGTCTCTGAGAGGTCCCTGAGGCTCTGCAGAGAGGCTGGCCTGGTCCCTTTCTTCCCTCTACTCCCCGCTGAGTCATGCGGGCCTGCAGATGGGGTGGGGGGCTCCCTTCCGGGGCCCTGAATGGGCAAAGCAGGTGAGAGAGGAAAGTCGCTGTGGGGCTGTGTCGTGTGCTGCAGCCGTGAGCATGGAGTGATGGAGCGTTTGCCCTGAATATTGAAAATGCATAAATATCCATTTTCAGGCCCCAAGGCAGATATAAATACAGAGGGGAAGGTGTGCAACCCTCAGCCATAATTTACCAGCTCTGCTACCCGCAGGGGCTTGGGCACTTGCACTTGGCTGTCAAGAGGCTTTTCCAGATGGCTTTATGAC
>NW_016827944.1:4311-7484 GCF_001698545.2 Rhinopithecus bieti
GGCTCCGTGGAGAGAGGGCTGAGGCTTAGGTGGGGGTAGCAGAACCGCACCTCCTATTACTCGCCTGCCTCTCTCATGTTTCCCTCCCCCACTGTCAACAGGGGTTCTCCGAGGAGGCGGCATCCCCACAGTAAGTGATGCCTGCCCGGGCCCTGCCCTCCAGGCCTGTTCTGCCAGAAACACCCACAGGTCAGGGCATCCAGGTGCCTGGATGGACAGCTGCAGGCCAACCGCCTGGCCCACCGCAGCCTTGCCCGGCCACTCTCCTGCGGCTGCAGGAAGTGGGAGGTGCTGCAGCCGCCAGCCCCGCTCCCCCACCGCCAGGCTCTCCTGTCTGTCCTAGTCCTCGCGTCCGGTGCGAGGGCACAGGCCACAGGGGATTCTCTGGGTCTTCCCCGGGTGACTTTGCTGTTGGCTCTGGGCCCCACACTGGCCCTTCTGTGCCATCTGGGCGGCAGGATAGACGTCTGCGGGACACATTCTCCACACCCCCTTGTGTGCTGCTCCTGGTTCAGTTCTTCCAAGAGGAGGTGCTGGCAGGCTCCAGTACCTGCATGACAGGTGCCTCTCGGCGGTTCCAGCATCAGCTCAGTGGCAGTTCCAGGAGCACAGCAGTGAGTGTAGGCTGTGGGCTTCAGCTCAGGGCATCTCTGGATCTGCCTCCTCCTCCCAGCCCTTCCCCCATCACCTCAGCAGCCTGGCCGTCCTGGAACTCCCAAGGATGGCTCTAAATCCATTTTGAGGAGCCAGTTCCTTGCTTCTTCCTCCAGGGGGCCCCACCTTAGCTCTGGGTGGCAGGAAAAACTCTTTTCCCCTCTGCGAGAATGATCCCACCTTGCCAGTTAAATGGAATGGTCTTCCCCGAATCTGTTATCTGGGTCATGTGTGCGCAGCCAGGCCTCTGGCTGCACTGGTAACAGGGGCTTCTCCCCACTGGCTGCTCCCCAGGGTCTCCTCTGCTCTCTCCTCCCTTCTCATAGGCTTCTTCATCTTCCTTGGGGTTCTGCTCCCCCATAACTCGGGGTCCTCCCATGTGGCTCTGACCTGCATTCCGGCTGCTCTAGAGGCATGATCTGGCTTCTGCCTCTGCATGAATGAACTACATCGCTTGGGAGGTCCTGGTTCGAGTTACTAGGGTGACAGTCTGGCCTGAGTAGTTTATGACCAGGCCAGAGGTTCTGTATGTCCCAGGCTTGGCCTCTGGGGTCAGACACTCATTGCCTTCTGCAGGGCAACCAGGAGCCATGGGGACCTGGGGATGAGGCAGTTTTCCTTAAATCAGGGTGGGAAGCAGGCAGGGACCTCAACCACAGGGCAAATTAGCAACTGAGATGGCATCAGCAGCCTTGCCCAGAGGTGACGCTCGCCCCAGCTCCACCCACGCCGCCCAGGCTGCAGCAATGCCTGCTGTATGCCCAGCACCAGGTTGGACTTCTGGGGAACTAGATGAACAGGACTCAGACCCTGTTCTCAAGGAGCTGAGGGCCTCATATGGGAGACAGAGTCCTCAGATGCCCGAATACCAGGCTCTAAGGAGCACGAGGTGCACAGGGAAGGGAGAACTCAGCTCTGGCTGAGGAGTTGGGGATGCTTCACGGAGGGGAGATATTTGACTTGCGCCACAAGGTGGGATTTTAATGCGTGATTGGTTCCAGGGTTGCTGGAAACATCCCAGAGAGAATAGAACCACAGGAACAAAGGCCCGGGTCAGTAGCAGAGCGGGAGGAGCTGACGACTAACTTGTTTAGTGAGAATGCTCAGAGCAGTGGGGATTAACCAAAAGTAGACAGGGTGCGGCTGTTGCTTGGCAAGCAGCGGGAGGCCCCAGAGGGGTCCCCATGGGAGGAAGAAGGCCCACAGGGAGGCAGGGTGGCATGGCGTGTCGGGGAGGGCCTGTTTGGCTGAGCTGTTTGTCTGGGTAGGGCCACCCATCTGGGTCTCCTCCTGGGTCCCCAGGGCCTGCGTTCAGAACTGGGCAGACGCACAGCCCTCTCCAACCCAGTGCCCCAGGTGCAGCCTGATGGCAGGGCTAAAATTAGCCTGGTGGCTGTGGGGCAGTGGGAGAGACAGTCATGGGACTCACCCCACCTCTCCTCTCAGAGGGAGGGAGAAGGGCAGCTGGAAGCAGAAAGGACCCAGGCCTGGGCCTGGGGTGGCACTGGGGCACTACAGCAGCAGGAACCTGGGACCCCTCTGGCCTGACTTAGGGTACAGGAGCTTGGGGATAGGAGCAGGAGGGCCCTGCCTCTCTCCTGGCCACCCCTGGTGCACTGCTGGATCCTGAGGGAGCGGTGGTTGGGTTTTGAGTACCCAGTGCCCTGACCCACTTCTCCTCCTCCTGCTTGCCCAGGTCCTCTGGGGCTCCTCTCCCGTGGTCGCCGTGGGAACTCCAGGTGGCTGAAGTTTGCTTGAGCCTAGCTCCCTGAGACGAGCTGTGGGTCAGGGGATGTGGAGGGAACTGGTCCCCAGTCTGGGCTCTGAGCACCCCTCCCCTGGGGCCCAGAGTCTCCATTTGAGCTCTGCCCATCTAACCCTCACCTGGTCTCGTCCTCGCTTCCTCCCTCCCCACACTCCACACAGCCTTCCAGTCACCAAGTTCTGACTATTCCTTCCACTTGCACAATCTCCCTGGGAGGCATCTGCTCTGCACCAGCCTGGCTGCCTCAGGCCTGCTCCACCCCTTCCCTCTCCCCTGGATGACAGCAGTGGCCTTCTAGGGGTCTGGCTCCTTCAGTCTGCTCCTCCCGGGTGCTGCTGCTGTCCTCAGGACGAGCCCTGCTTCTGACCAGCGCCTGCCAGTCTGGCAGCTCCTCTGCCCCTCCCTACCCCAGCCTGGTCTCCTACCACCCAGGGATGGCTGCATCTGTGAAATGGGTGGGTGGTGTGTTGACCTTCACTTCTGGAACTGCATTCTATGGGGCAGTAACATCTTTCTGGAATTAACAGGTATACCTTGAAAATGGGTTCCCTGTGGAATTGGTTTGGGAAGCAATTACTTTATCAATTCTGGTACATGGCAAATTGGTCTTATTAATTTTATAAAATTATTGACAATCATTACCCAAAACAAAATCTTTCACTTTTAAAATTGACTACTTAAATTTTACCTAAAATTACCAAACATAAACCTTTAAAAAATACTCTAACAGTGTTTACTAATAGTTCCAACAATA
>NW_016827945.1:0-1501 GCF_001698545.2 Rhinopithecus bieti
AGTAGCATTTCTATACACCAACAAGTGTTCAAGCTGATAGCTAAATCAAGAAGACAATCCCATTTACAATAGCCACAAAACAAATAATATACCTAAGAATGCATTTAACCAAGGTGGTAAAATATCTGTACAAGAAGAACTACAAAACATTTGTTGAAGAAATTAGAAATGGCACAAACAAATGGAAAAACACTCCATGCTCAAAGACTGGAAGAATCAATATCATTAAAATAGCCATATTGCCCAAAGCAATCTATAGAGTAAGTGCTACTCCTATCAAACTACCAACATCATTTTTTTACAGAATTAGAAAAACAATTTTAAATTCATATGGAACCAAAAAAATAGCCCAAATAGCCAAAGCAATCCCTGCAAAAAGAACACAGCCAGAGGCATCACATTATCTGACTTCAAATGATATTATTAGTCTATAGTAACAAAAACAGCATGGTACTGCTATAAAAACAGATGCATAGACTAGTGGAACAGAATAGAGTACCCAGAAATAAAGCTACACACCTACAATCATCTTTGAAAAACTTGACCAAAATTAGCAATAGGGAAGGACTCCCTATTCAATAAATGGTGCAAGGATAGCTGACTAACAATATGCAGAAGAATGAAACTGGGCCCCTACCTTTCACTATAAAAATTAACTGAAGATAAATTAAAGATGTAAATGTAAGACCTCAAACTATAACAAATCCTAGAAGAAACCCTAGGAAATACATCTCAGCATCAATCTTGGCAAAGTGTTTATAGCTAAATCCTCAAAAGCAATCACAACAAAAACAAAAATGGACAAATTTGCTGTTCAGATGCTCTTTAGCTAATTAAGAATTGTTTAACTAAGCTAAAGAGCTTCTGCAAAGCAAAATAAACGATCAACAGAGTAAACAGACAACCTACAGAATGGGAGACAATATTTGCAAACTATGCATTTGACAAAGGTCTAACATCCAGACTCTATAAGAAACTTAAATAACTTCACAGGCAAAGAACAAATAACCCTATCAAAAGTGGGCAAACACATGAAGAGACACTTCTCAGAAGAAGACATACAAGTGGTTAATGAAAATTTAAAAATGCTCAACATCATTAATCATCAGAGAAATACGAATCAAAACAACGATGAGATAGCATCTCACACCAGTCAGAATGGCTATTATTAAAAAGTCAAAAAATAACGGTTGCTAGCCAGCCTGCAGAAAAAAGGAAATGCTTATACACTGTTAAGAATATGCATTAGTTCAGCCATTGTGAAAAGCATTTTGGTGATTTCTCAAAGAACTTTAAAGCAGAACGACCATCAATCCCATTACTGGGTGTATACCAGAGGGAAAATAAATTGTTCTACCAAAAAGACACATACACTCATATATTTTCATCACAATAGCAAAGACATGGACTCAATTTCTGTGGCCACAAATGGGGGATTAGATAAAGAAAACGTTGTACATATACACTGGGGATTTTTTTTTTTTTTTTTTTTTTTTTTTTT
>NW_016827945.1:2739-7484 GCF_001698545.2 Rhinopithecus bieti
AATTCAATGAATACTTAACTGCTGTTACCACTGGTACTACTAATAACACCATCACCAATACCACCACCACCACTACTATGTGCTTTTGGGTTCTGCAATTATTTCCTTTAAAGTTATTATAACAAACATTTCCCCAGTCTATTAGGACCTTTGTATGAACAATTTGAGGGCTACATACAGATGTGTTTAATTCACTTTAGCATTCTTGCTCGTATCTTTTATAAACAACACCTTGATGAGCCTCTTTGGACATAAAACGTCTAAAGTTTATTTTATTTTTAAAATAATCCATAACCCATTCCATCTAGTAGTGGTCTCAATTGCTTTAATTCATTGCTGAGTTATATAGATTATATGAATTTTTGTTATCTGACCTTGGAAACTATATTATTGTTATATAGGAAAAGTAATTCTACATTTCAATTACTAAAGTAAACAATGCCCTTGGAAACTAATTACTTTATAAAGTGGTGATTGCTTATAGGTATGAGTTTTGTCTTCATGTTTGCACATACATGTATATCATTCTCTTTGTCTATATCAATAAGTATCTATTTATTTGTCTATATCTCTATTTACACATGCATCTTCAGTCTTACAGGAAGGTCACTACATAAAGAGTTACTGGCAGATGGATTATGTCTAAAATATCAAAGAAAAATCTTCAATATTTAAAAAATCCATGTCACCATTCACAACTATTTTATGTTGTTAAATGAAATTTTGGAACTGGGTCACAGCTGGCAGCAGTGATGGAAAGAAACAATGAAAAGAGAAAGCAATTGGTCAAGCTACTAATGAACTGATTTGATACAGTGTTTAGCATACAGAGTTCATTATAAACCTGTAGATGACAGATATTTTAAAATTCTATGTGACAGTATTAAGCAGGAAAATAAAGCAGTGTTTGTAGTTGATATTGCAAAATCATCTACAATGATAAAAAGGTCAAATATACTTTGTAAAACTACATATCTCTTAATGAACGAAGAATACATAGGTAAACTAGAAGTTTAATAATATAGCCAAAACTCTTACCAGAAGGAAAAATATTTGAAAAACTCTTACCAGAAGGAAAAATATTTGAAAAATGGGTTTATAGCATCTTAAAAATATAAACATTAGAAATATATCAAGAATCTCTTAATTTAAATGAGTTATATAACATTTATTATTATAGATACAAGAAGATAAAATAATTACTTTAACTTGGAGAAGGTAAATGGACTCACTAAGGTATAAAAGTTTCAAAATATAAATTGTGTGGAGTTTTCTAGACTTCAAATTTTAAAAAGGAATGAAGAAAGTGATGCTCACTGCATTCAAAAACCATCCCATAACAAGATTCCAACAAAAAATTCCTGTTAATTGTGGTAAAATTACAAGATTTCCATAACTTCATGCCGCAATATGTCAGGAAGGGCTGCCAACGCAGAGAAACTCAGAAGTCTCCTAGAAATACAGCTACAAAGAAAGTCAGTGGTTATGAATATCAAAGAGACAGAGTTAAAATTGCCAACATGTGTGACTTTTCCTGAAGGACAAAAGCCAATTCTGTTGTTTAGAAAGGCAAATATAGCCATTCAAAGAGTACTTTTCTGTACTCCCTGTATTCAATTAGGCATAAACAGAAGCCAAACAGATTGAAACATTAAACAACAAACAGTCTATGGTTAGTTGCAGAGAAGTAAAATGTTAATGTTAAATACCTCACATACAACACTGTTTCATAAACAAATAATCACCCCTCTAGCCCCTCCTCCATATAAACGCCTATCAATTTCTGATCTATGAAGACTTAGTTTATTCAAAGATAAGTAATCACCGATCAGGAGCCAGCAGCAGATATATATAAATACGCCATAAGGCAACTATAAAAATAGGAACAGAAAAAAACAAATGATAAGCAGGAATAGGTGGAGCAAGATAGCAGAATAGAAAGCTCCACCAATTGTCCTCCCTTCAAAGACAACAATTTCACAAGCATCTATATGGAGAAAAATCACCTTCGTAAGACCCCAAAATCATGTGAGTACTCACAGTACCTAATTTTAACTTCATATCACTAAAAGAGGCACTGAAGAGATAGAAAAAAACAGTCCTGAATATCGAAAACTATCCCTCCACCACTGCTCGCAGCAGCTGTGGGCTATGGAAAGCCTCTCTAGGCACTGGCGAAGAGAGAGCACAGCAATTGTGAGACATTAAACTCTGTGCAGTTCTGTTAGAGCAGAAAGGAACCTGGACCCACCTCAGCTGGCACCCACCCACAGAGGCAGCACTTAAACCAGCCCTAGCCAGAGGGAAATCACTGCAACTGCCAGAACTCAGGACCTGCAAGCCTTCCCAATGCAGGCTAAACTGTTCAGGGTCTCTAGATACATGTGAAAGGCAGTCCAGGCCACAAGAACTACATCTCTTATGCAGATGCTAGCACTGAAATAGGTACAGAGTCAGTGGACTAAGGGAGTAGCAATCTACTGAGATGACAGCAGAGGCAGCAAAAGAGAGTGCTGACATCACCCCTCCCCTAAACGCAGTCAAAAATACTGAAATTCTATAAGGTTGATAATGGTATTTCAAAATATACAAAGCAGAAATAGATAGATGTACAAAGATAAATAGAAAATTTCACGGCCGGGCACGGTGGCTCATGCCTGTAATCCCAGCACTTTGGGAGGCCAAGGCAGGCAGATCACAAGGTCAGGAGATCGAGACCATCCTGGCTAACATGGTGAAACCCTGTCTTTACTAAAAATACAAAAAATTAGCAAGGTGTGGTGGTGGGCACCTGTAGTCCCAGCTACTCAGGAGGCTGAGGTAGGAGAATGGAGTGAACCCTGGAGGCGGAGCTTGTAGTGAGCTAAGATTGCACCACTGCACTCCAGCCTGGACCACAGAGCAAAATTCCATCTCAAAAAAAATAAAAAAAAAAAAAGAAAGTTCACAAACATGTTGGGTTTCAACATACAATTAACAATAACTGATTTTAAAAAGCAGACAAAATACTAGTAAAGGTACAAAGTATTTGAACAACACAATTTAGCAAACTGGGCCTAATTAATAAGTATGAACTGCATTTAACAGTAGTAGCATTCACATTCTTCTCAAGAACAAGCAAAATACATAGAAAAATTGTTCCTATCTATAAAGCAGACCTCAAAAACATTCAAAGTTTTAAAATCATACAATTATGATCTCTAACCACAATGAAATCATGGTAGAAATCCAGCAGGTACGAACACATGAAACATTTTATACGTTTGAAAATTAATGAATACACTTCCAAATAGCCCATTGACCAGAGAAAAGTAACACATTAAAAGTTAAGGAACATTTTGAAGTAATAAAATAAAATATAAGATATCAAAACATATGGGATACAGCTAAACTTTGTTTATAGGGATATTCACAGACATAATTGCATACATTAGAAAAGAAAATTGTCTGAATATCAATGATCTGAGCATCCACCCAACAGCAAATGGGTTTATCCTGGAAATATAAGCTTGATTTTGCTTTTGAAAATTACTATAGTTCCCCACAATGTCAGAATAAAAGGTAACATTGCTGATTATTTTATAAAGAGTGTGCATTCCTGCAACAATACAATAATGGACATATCAAACATAATGGAAAGTTTACAAACAATCTCATACATTTACAGACAATTGATTAGTAACCAAGTTAATTTCACCATACAATGGAGAGAGGATGCTGTTTTTCCAAGAAAATGATGCTGGTTCAAATATAAGGAAAATTTTTATGAATAAGAAGATACTTGGTCTTTACCTTACACCACATCACACACACATACATGCCATATAAATTATTTATCTCAGTGCTAAAAGCAAATAATAAAGTTTTTGGCAGATAGCATAACACATCTTTATGATTGAGAGGAGAAGAGATAGACATAACAAAATGATTGATAAATTCTAGCTATATTAAAATTAATAACTCTTGTCAATTATCTGTAAGGTAATGTAAATATATATCAGAATGAAAGTATATACTCAAAATACTGATCGAGAATCCATATCCAAAACTTACTAATACAAAAGGACAAAAAATCACCCATAGTCTAAGAAAAAGCACTCAACCTTATTAGTAATCAGCAAAACAAAATTACAATTGGATACTATTCATATCAGTCAGAATGGCCAAAATTAAAATGACTGACAATTTCAACTGTTGAGAAAATCTAGGTGAACTCTCAAATGGTGGGAGTATAAATTTATACTGGTGAATAGATATATAAAATGTGGAAGGAGAATAGAAATGGGACAGAATAAGTATTGTATAAATATCAAAATGTATGCTCCCATCATATGAGACACATTTAAGATATATAATATCCTACACCTCAGCACGTACATACAATCATTGGGCTATACCCTATATATATGCTCACATATGTATAAAATATCCAAGGGCATTCATTACTGTGTATTTATAGCAGCGAAAGACTAAAAAATGTTTATCAATTAGGACTGGTCAAATAAAATGTGATACTTCTGTGCAATGTTAACTATATAGTTGTTGAAATGCAAATCAAAACCACAGTGAGATACCATCTCACACCAGTCAGAATGGTGAGCATTAAAAAGTCAGGAAACAACAGATGCTGGAGAGGATGTGGAGAAATTGGAACGCTTTTACACTGTTGGTGGGAGTGTAAATTAGTTCAATCATTTTGGAAGACAGTGTGGTGATTCTTCAAGTATCTAGAACCAGAAATACCA
>NW_016827946.1:0-3593 GCF_001698545.2 Rhinopithecus bieti
GTTATCAGCAACATAATAATAAAATGAGGCTATCGGGGTACAGAGATGTTAAAGAATTTTCCTGAGGTGCAGTGGCAGTGGTAGTCTAATCCAGAACTCCAAGCCATTTAAAGCTCATTCATGTTTGCATTTGTTTATGAGATTTAGATGTTGCTCACTAGGGCTTTACCCCATAGGGCCTGCTGGTGCTTCTGTTGAGACACCCACTCTCACAACAGGAAGGACCAGCTGACCTTTGCTCTGTAACTGGGGCCACTCACATGGCCTAAGAGTCCCTTTGACTGTTGACCCTTCCCTACTGTGAGCTCTTTGAGGGCCTTGTCTGCACCTGGAGCATCCGGGAAGCCCCAGTCCCAGCCCAGGGGATCCCTCGGAGGCCACTGAATGAGTGATCCCACAAGTGCAGATTCAACTCTGGTTTAGAGGGTAAAGGAATGTGGGAGATGAGTTGCCAGTGTGGAGACCGAATTCAAAGGAGGATCCAGAAAGGTATTAATTGTTATTATTACTACATTTAAACAGTGTTTACAAGCTCAGAGAGGATTTTCCCGTAGCCTATTTTACATGTATTGTTCTCTATTTCATAAGTGAGGGAGCTGAATAAAAGTAGCTTAAGGACTGGGCGTGGTGGCTCACGACTGTAATCCCAGCACTTTAGGAGGCCGAGGCGGGCAGTTCACAAGGTCAAGTGATCGAGACCATCCTGGCCAACATGGTGAAACCTCATCTCTACTAAAAACACAAAATGTAGCGGGGCATAGTAGCGCCTGTCTGTAGTCCCAGATACTCTGGAGGCTGAGGGAGGAGAATTGCTTGAATGCAGGGGTTGGATGTTTCAGTGAGCCCAAGATGGCGCTAGTGCACTCCAGCCTGGCAAGAGAGTAAGACTGTGTCTCAGGTAGTTTGACATTGTTGGTCAGTGACACATCCCAATGCAACTAGAATTGTTATGAGTACCCCTCACTTAATTCCACATTCAATGCTGGTGCCTTTGTAGGGTGGTATGTCATATCTGCTTTCTTTGCTGCCTACATTAATTTCAACAAACCATTTCTTTACCTCTCCCTTCCCTGTATTCATCTCTCTACTCCATCTTTCCCAGCAGTGTTTTGTAGCCTCCCTATGATTTTACATTTACTCTCCCAGGAGCTGTCTACAAGCTTATATGGGATGCCTTGTACTTTATAGAAGCTCTTCCTTTTGTAGACCTTGTGAATTCTTAGAATGCCATTTTTCTCCAAATCTTCTGTATACCAAACTCTCAATTACATGGAGATTTTTACTGTTCGCAAGAATATCAGTCTTAAAAGAGTGTGAAGATAACCATTCTAGCCCGGGCGACCCCATTCATTCAGGCCAATCCTTTCACTTCTAACTTGCCAAGTTTCTCCTAATTTAGGCATGTGTAACTCTCCCAGCGTTGTTGAGAACATTGATTAAGATAATGCATGTGAAGACGCTGCGTAAGCTCAAAAGCACTATAGAAATGTGACTGACACTGTTTATCTGTGACCTTCATATTATAAAGATCATGCCCAAGAAGCCAGCACCAGCAGAAGAAGGAAATGACTCGAAGGGAGTGTCAGAAGCATCGGGTCCAAAAAATGATGGGAAACAGCTGTGCCCCCCGGGGAAAGCAAATGCCTCTGAGAAGACTAACAAGAGATCTGGTAAGAGGAAACAGTTCGGGAACAACCCCTCTGGCTTCCCTGGCTATGTTCAGGTGTGTGGACTGGGTATGTGACATGGATCCCAGACAAGCCTGGGTCCAGGCTCGCTGATGAGTTCGCCCACTTCCAGATGAGATATTAGACATGACTTCCAGAGACACAGACTGGAGTTGTCATCCATGTAAAAAACCACGTGACTTGGAGCAAGTCTTCCAAATTTTCTCAATTCCAGATTCCTAGTCCATAAGATGGAAATAAAGAATCATAGTTCATAAATTGTTAGGAGGCATTAAATTAAATCTAGAAGCCTGATGACATGAAATGTGCTCAAGCGATTTTGTCTGTGATAACCCGGGAGCATATCTTACTCAGCTCAATGCCTGATACCCAATACAGGTGTACTTCAGAGATATGGCAGGTTCGTTTCCAGACCACTGCAACAAAGAGAGTCACACACATTTTTTTGTTTGTTTGGTTTCGCAGTGCATAAAAACATTATGTTTACACTACACTGTAGTGTACTAAGTGTGCAAGCGTTATGTGTAAAAAGGTACATACCTTAATTTTAAAATAATTCATTATTAAAAATGCTAGCAATCTTCTGAACTTTCAGGGAGTCACGCTCTTTTTGCTGGTGGAGGGTCTTGTCTCGGTGTTGATGGCTGCTGGCTGATCAAGGTGGTGGTTGCTGAAGGGTGGAATGGCTGTGGCAGGTTCTTGAATACAACAATGAAATTTGCCACATCGATTTCCACATAATCTCCCTTTCATGAAGTATATCTCTAGTATGTGATGCTATTGGATAGCATTTTGCCCACATTAGAACTTCTTTCGAAGTTGGAGTGGATCCTCTCTAGCTATGAAAGTTTTAGATGGCATCTCCTTCCAATAGAAGACTATTTTATCTACATTGAAAATCTGTTGTTTAGTGTAGCCACCTTTATCAGTGATCTTAGCTAGATCTTCTGGATAAGTTGCTGCAGCTTCTCCGTCAGGGTTTGCTGCTTCACCTTGCACTTTTATGTTATGGGGATGGTTTCTTTCCTTAAACCTCATTAACCAACCTCTGCTAGCTTCACACGTTTCTTCTGCAGTTTCACCTCTCTCAGCTTTCACGGACTGTCTTCGAGTTTGGGTGTTGCTCTGAATTAGACTTTGGCTTAAGGGAATGTTGTGGCTGGTTTCATGTTCTATCCTGACCCCTCAAACTTTCTCTGTTTCATTAGTAAGGGAGTTTTGCTTTCTTATTCGTGTGTTTACTGGAGTATTAGTTATATTACTAATACTTTTCCTTTGCATTATATACTATTATTTCCTTCAAGAACTTTTCATTTGCACTCACAGCTTGTCTGTTTGGTGCAAGAGGCCAAGTTTTCAGCCTGTCTTGGCTTTCAGCATGCCTTCCTCACTAAGCTTAGCCATTTCTAGCTTTTGATTTAAAGTGAGAGACATGTGACTCTTCCTTTCATTTGAACACTTAGCGGTCATTGTAGGGTTGTTAATTGTCCTAATTTCAGTGTTGTTGTGTCTCAGGAAATAGGGAGGCCCAAGAAAAGGGGGAGAGGCAGGGAAGAGCTCATCGGTGGAGCAGTCAGAACACACACAACATTGATCAATTAAGTTTGTCATCGTCTATGGGTGCAGTTCCTATTATCTCCAAAACAATTACACACAACAGGGTGATTATTGTCAATGATAACTTAATTGTACATTTAAAAAAACTAAAAGAGTGTAAATGGATTGTTTGTAACAGAAGGATAAATGGTTGAGTGGATGGAGACCCTATTTTCCATGATGTGATTATTACACATGGCATACCTGTGTCAAAGCATCTTACATACCCCAGAAGTATACACACCTACTGTGGACCCACAAAATAAAAAACAAAAATTATTTTAAAAGACTAGGCCGGGCGCGGTGGCT
>NW_016827946.1:4049-9479 GCF_001698545.2 Rhinopithecus bieti
CTCTCTCTCTCTCTCTCTCTCTCTCTCTCTCTCTCTCTCTTTCTTTCTCTTTTGTTTTGAGAGGGAGTCTTGCTCTGTCGCCTAGGCTGGAGTGTACTGGCGTGATCTTGGCTCACTGCAACCTCTACCTCCCTCCTGCCTCAGCCTCCTGAGTAGCTGGGATTACAGATGTGCAACACCACACCCGGCAAATTTTTGTGTTTTTAGTAGAGACGGGGTTTCACCATGTTAGTAAGGCTGTTCTTGAACTCCTGACCTCGTGATCCGCATGCCTCAGCCTCCGAAAATGCTGGGTTTACAAGCGTGAGCCACTGTGCCCGGCCTTCCCATGCTCTTTCTACTCCCTGCCCTGTATATCCAGGGATCCTTCCTACATAGGATGCTCTGGGTTCCCAAACCCCATGTCAGCCCTGATATGCGGGCCACACCTTCCTCTAGCCTAGGAATTGATAACCCAGGCTCGGAAGTCACTGTGGCATGAGCAGATGGTTCACTTTGAGGAACCATGGAAGGCGTGTGCAAGTCCTGAGGTAGGGCAGAATTGGAGTGTGCAGGGTCTGCAGGTCAGGAGGAGTTGAGACCAAGTTATTGGGCAGTGGGAACTCACTGCCAGTTACCTTCCTTCTCTCTTTTTGCCTCAGCCTCAGGGATATGACACACGCCCATGATGAGAAGCAGAACGTGGTGACCTTTCATGATCATGGGCATGGCTGCGGACCCCTCGTCATCAGGTGTATAGGAAGCGAAAGCAAGTGTTCACAACAGTGAAAAGTTGACCATCGTTTTTCTTAGTGTGCCAAGACTTCGATGTTAGCGTTTCTGTTGTATTTTCTTACAGTGTGCCATTCTGTTAGACATTAGCAATTTTATTGATGAGGAAGACTTACTAAATGCATATTTCGGTTTGTGTATCCATGCACCTACCTCAGAAAACAAGTATAGTCAGGTATTCTCTGCATAGAACAGCACTACCCTCTTCTCTCCCAAGATGTGACTACTGAGGGCAGTTCTGAGTGTTTAATTTCGGATTTTTTCATCTGCATTTACACACCACACACACACACACACACACACACCAGGTACCACTATAAGCATCACCCATCTGCTTTTCCCAGTTGCCATGCATCCTGCTCAAGCCCCCCTCATTCTGTTTCCTGTTCAGCATGTACTCCCCTAATCCTATTCCCCTGTATCAGTCACTGACAGTTAAAAAACTTTGCAAACGTTCCCCAGTTGTTTGCTCCTCTCATTATTGTGCACACAGCTCTGTGCACGTGTGTGAATATTTCTTTAGGAAAGATTCTTAGAAGTGGAATTGCTGCGGCAAAGGAGTCATTTATTCAACAAAAACCTAATGAGTGCATCCTCGTGCTGAGCGCTGTTCTAGGTGCTGGAGAGACATCAGGGAACAAGGCAGACAGATGTTCCTGACCACCATTCTAGAGGAGGATGTTTCCAGTTGTTGGTTTTGTCTGTTGGTTTTGTTTGTTTGTCTGTTTTTTTCTAGAGATGGGGTCTTTCTCTGTCCAGGCTGGAGTGCAGTGGCATGATCATAGCTCAATGCCATCTTGAACTTCTGGGCTCAAGAGATCCTCCCACCTTGGCCTCCTAAAGTGCTAGGATTCAGGTGTGAGCCACCGCACCTGGCCTCCAGTTTTTATTTTGATAGAGACTATACACTTCAGTCCTGGAGCAGGATTCTGCAGCAGGTGGTTGGGCATCTTGGCCTTCACTCTCTGAACGATTTTCAAGTTCTAGGTCTGGGACAGTCCCTTTGGGAGTATGGGGGAGGAGACACAGATGAAATCATCATCTGGGGAATGTGGAGGAATGAGGAAGATGTGTGCACGGTAGACCCTGTGATGGACAGGGAAATAGAAGAGTCCGCTTAGTCTCCATGCAGGGGAGCAACGGTGGGAACGTCCCCTGGACAGAAGCATGAGACTGCCCATCAAGGGTCTCACCAACCAAGGGCCTGGGGACTGGGGTGGGGACGATGATTTGGGAATGGGACAGTTCTTTCTCACAGGTATCACTGCACGGTGCAGAGGGGAAACAGTTGTGGGGAAGGGAAGGGCAGAGGGGAGTCTATTTTAGAACAAATCATTGTGTGTGAATGGAGACATCAAAGCTCCATTCATACACAAGGGGCTTGAAACACCAGACCCGGGTGGAGGCAGGATTGGAGCTGTTTTTACTGTTTGTGGCCCATCACCTTGGCCTCCTGGTTCTCCCCAGCCTTGGAAGGAGGACACCATCATCATTTTGCCTATATGATAGATGAGAGACAGAGTCCCAGGCAGATGGTAGGCATCTTGTCACAGGTCCTACAGCTGGCAGGTGCAGGACGAGTTGAGTTTGGAGGTCACTGACTTCAGAAACATTAAGGAGGACAGGTGTGTGTGGAGGAGGGAGGGAGAATTGAACAGACCCCGGGTTCTGTTTCCAATCACCATGTAAAGACTGTGGGTTCATTTACCCCAGACAAGGAGCCCTAGGAGAGACAGAGTGCAGGGAGGGAGAGGTAATCATGGTCATAGGTGGGACAGTGGGAGACAGAGATATGCAGGGTGGGCAGAAGAGGGTCAGGCAAAGAAGCAGGGGAGACCCAAGGCAAAGTGTGGGCTGTCACAGCCACCAGAGGGAGAGGGTGCCAGGAAGGAGGTTGGGCTCCAGGAGCAGCAGAGGTTCCCCAGATCTGTGAGCATGTCCTGCCTGGCACTGCAGGAGGAGGTGGCTGCCACCCAGGTCAGTGTGGACATACCTCTACCTGTGTCTCAGAGGAAACAAATTCTATTTTATCCCAGATAGTTCTGTATTACACAAATGTAACATTCAGCTACTAGATATTGAGTGCCTTATCCTCCATGGAAACAGAGGAGAGGGTACCCCAAAAGAGATACTGAAGGATTTGATATTTCTTTCTCCTTGAGATGATGAGATCCATAAGTAGTGTCCCCAGCCCTCCAGACAGGTGCAAGGAAGGATGGCTGGAAGATTCTGAGTCATGACAGGGAACATTTTCCTTAGGCTCCTTGGGTATATAAAGCTCCTGACTATCTGACTATCATGTGTAGATAATGAGTTAACATGGTCCCCTCTCCACAAATGTGTTTCTCTCCTTCATTGTTACTGTGAAGTGCTGAAGATACACCAAGTCCTGATACCTTACTTTTTTGTGTTTTTTTAAGACAAGATCGCACTCTGTCGCCCAGGCTGGAGTACAGTGATGCAAGTCCAGCTCACTGCAGCCTCGATCTCCCAGGCTCAAGGGATTCTCCCACTTTAGCTTCCCAACTAGCTGGAACTACAGAGAAACGCCACCACACCCAGCTAATTTTGTATTTTTTGTAGAGATGGGATCCACTATGTTTCCCAGGCTGGTCTGGATCTCCTGGCCTCAGGCAATCCTCCTGCCTCAGCCTCCCAAAGTGCTGGCATGACAAGTGTGAGCCACCTGCCCAGGTCTTCACTTTCTTTAATGAACAATTAGCAGAGTTTCATCTTAGAGGCAAAAGTGACTACTGCCAGCCAAGCTGAGTGTTGTGTTGGAGGGGAATCTAGTGATTTAGATGTTTTAAATGAACTTTTAAATTCATCTACCTGATGATTATCCTAAGGTCCTTTCCTGCCCCGTGTAATTTTGATTCTGGGTTTAGAGTTTTTCATAGGCTTTGTTACAAAGAGCATCTCCTGGCCGGGTGCAGTGACTCATGCTGTAACGCCAGCACTTTGTGAGGCCGAGGCAAGCAGATCACTTGTGGTCAGGAGTTGGAGACCAGCCTGGCCTACATGGCGAAACCTCATCTCTACTAAAAATACAAAAATTAGCCAGCCTTGGTGGTGGGCACCTGTGAATCCCAGTTACTGCGGGGTCTGAGGCAGGAGAATCCCTTGAACCCAGGAGACAGAGGGTGCAATGAGCCGAGATCACACCACTGAACTCCAGCCTGAGTGACAGAGTAAGTCTCTGTCTCAAAAAACAAACAGCATCTCTTTCCTACAGTGATTTGAGCTGTGGTCTTGTCTCCTTGGGTTTCTCTATTAGTCTGATCCCATCTACTCTATCTCCCAGGAATGCCTCAATATTTCTGGTGGACCACTGACCCGTTTTCCTATTTTCCTCTACTGTTAAGAATTGACCCTTGAAAACATTTCTTCCCAGTTCAATGGAATGTTGAGTGGGGCATGGGATCTACCTGCTGTCTTGCTCCAATCATCTGGTTTTAGATATTTTATGTATATTTGTCACTATATAAGTGTAATTTTTCTCAATTTGGTTTTCTAAATGGTTATTATTGGTATGTACAAAACCTATCTATTATTGTATATAGTATATTGTTACCTCTCTGAATGCGGCTTCCCTGCATTTTGGCACAAGACTCAGCATCAAGTTTCATCATGTTAGTCCCATCTGTATTAGCAATCATCTTGAAGCACTAGGCCAACATTATCCTGTTGGGAGAACTGGCTTAACAAATATTAGACAGGCAACAAGAACAGAGCTCAGAGATCATAATCCAAAAATAATTAGCAATTGTTTTATTATTTTATTTTATTTTGTTTTATTTTATTTTATTTTATTGCAATGGATTCTTGCTCTGTTGCCCAGGATGAAGTACAGTGGCCTGATCCCGACTCACTGCAACCTACATGTCTCTGATTCAAGCAATTCTCCTGCCTCAGCCTCCTGAGTACCTGGGATTACAGGTGCTCACCACCACGCCGAACTAATTTTTGTATTTTCAGTAGAGACGGGGTTTCACCATGTTGGCCAGGCTGGTCTAGAACTCATGACCACAAGTGATCTGCCCTCCTTGGCATCCCAAAGTGCTGGGATTACAGGCGTGAGCCACTACACCCAGCTATAATTAGCAATAGTATAATAAATTTAGTTTGTACAATGGTTTTGAACCAAGATCCCAAGCTTAAGGGCCACCAGCTAAACAAATCAAAAACTTATGGGGGAATTGAATGAGACCTCTTGTAGTCTTTGAGTAGCATGTTAGGACTGGGTTAAATTAAAGCAGAGTGCCGACTCTATAAAATGGACCACTAGGGGAATCAAAGGATTTGGGGATCAGGTTCTGTCAAGTGAAACGTATAGACATTTAGGGGGTAAGAGTCTCATTATGATGTGAAGACTTATTCTGACATCTTGGGAAAAGCTGTCTGCAGTGTGGAAACATCAACTTCTCATCCTGATTTGTCGTTCAAATGTCTCTGGTTATGGCATTGGACAGTTTGGAGAACTCTTTTTGTGGTCCATACATCAGGCACAACACTTGTTTCTTAAAATTTATGCACTTTTATAGGACTTGTAAATCAAAAATAAAATCCTAACCCCCGCCACCCCCCAACCATCTGAATTGACTTCTTCCTCAGCCACCGGTCTTTTAAAATTTAACCTGAGAGACTGTTTCAGGCCAT
>NW_016827946.1:11978-14961 GCF_001698545.2 Rhinopithecus bieti
AAAAAAAAAAAAAAAATTGGTTATATTACCAAGGCCTTCGTCAAAATGCATGGAATGCTTGACTTCAAGTATTTTCAGCTTTACAGTGGGTAAATAAAAACAGTCACTTTCTGGCGGCCCAGGAACCTTAAGAATGTAGGTGAAATCTAAAGTCGGCCTTGGTTTTACTTTCTATCCTCCAGAGGTTTTTAAATCTGTGATTCCCAAGTGATCAATATATAGAGAAAAATTATGTTGCTGAAGAAAAGCTCTAATAGACCAGGTATGAGATTGTAGCTGTGTGCATTGTTTGAGTTCTTGTTTTTTTGTTGTCGTTGTTTTGTTTTGTTGTTGTTGTTTGTTTGTTTGAGACAGAGTCTCGCTCTGTCACCAGGCAGGAGTGCAGTGTTGGGATCTTGGCTCACTGCAACCTCCTCCTCCCGCGTTCAAGCAATTCTCCTGCCTCAGCCGTCCGAGTAGCTGGGACTACAGACTCATGCCACCATGCCCAGCTGATTTTTGTGTTTTTTGTAGAGATGGTGTTTCACCATGTTGGCCAAGATGGTCTCGATCTCTTGACCTCGTGATCCACCTGCCTCAGCCACCCAAAATTATGGGATAACAGGCGTGAGCCACTGTGCCCAGCTGAGTTCTTGTTATCTACCTATAGACTAGACTAGATCCAACTTTTCCAATAAAATTACTAAAACAGAAACTGCTCTGTTCCTGAAGTCTGCTGATGAAAAAAGTCAAACTCTGGAAAACATTTGAAGAGATTTATTCTGAGCCAAATAGGAGTGACCAGGACTGATGACATAACCTCAGGAGGTCCTGAGTTGCCCAAGGTGGTTGGGGTGCAGCTTGGTTTTATAGATTTTATGGAGACTCAGTCAAATACATTTAAGTAATACTTTGGTTTGGTCCAGAAAGGCAGGACAACTCAAAGCAGGGGCTTCCAGTGTATAGGCAGATATAAAAATTTTGTGATTGACAATTGGTTGGGTTTATCTAAAAACCAAGGATGGGCTGGGCATTGTGGCTCACGCCTGTAATCCCAGCACTTTGGGAGGCTGAGGGTGGTGAATCACTTGAGGTCAGGAGTTCGAGACCAGCCTGGCCAACATGGTGAAACCCTGTCTCTGCTAAAGACACACACAAAAAAATAGCTGGGTGTGGTGGCGGGCACCTGTAATTGCAGCTACTTGGGAGGCTGAGACAGGAGAATTCCTTGAATCTGGAAAACGGAGGTTACAGTGAGCTGAGAACGCGCCATTGCATTAAACAGATCCAGACTCTGCCTCAAAACAAAAACAAACAAACAAAAATGCCCTGGATCAACAGAAAGGAATGTCTGGGTTAAGACAGAGGATTGTGGTGACCCAAGTTCTTATTTGCAGAGGAAGCCTTCAGGGACTAGGCTTCAGAGAGACTAAGTTGTAACATGTTTCTTATGAGATTTAAGTCTGTGTTGATGTTGATGCCAGAGCAGTATAATGAGGCATGTCTGACCCACACATCCTGACATGGCCTAAAACAGTCTCTCAGGTTAATTTTAAAAGAGCCCTGGCTGAGGAGGAAGCCCATTCAGATGGTTAAGGGAAGGAGAGGTGCTTGGGATGATATTTTGGTTTACAAATACAATAAGATAAAACTTCATTTTTTTTTTTTTGAGACATAGTCTCACTCTGTTGCCAAGGTTGGAGTGCAGTGGCGAGATCTCGGCTCACTGCAACCTCCGCTTCCCGGGTTCAAGTGATTCTCCTGCCTCAACCTCACGAGTAGCTGGGACTACAGGCACGTGACACCATCCCCAGTTAATTTGTGGTATTTTAGTGGAGGTGGGATTTCACTGTGTTACCCAGGATGGTCTCGATCTCCTGACCTCGTGATATGCCAGCCTCGGCCTCCCCAAATGCTGGGATTATAGGCACTTGACAGAACCTAACTTACAAATACTTTGATTCATCTAGTGGTCTCTTTTATAGAGTTGGCACTCTGCTTTAATTCAACCTAGTCCTAAAATGCTACTCAAAGACTACAAGAGGTCTCATTCAATTCCCCCATAGTGTTTTGATTTCTCTTGGGATCTTGGTTCAAAACCATTGTACAAACTAAATTTATTATACTACTGCTAATTATAGCTGGGTGCAGTAGCTCACGCCTGCAATCCCAGCACTTTGGGATGCCAAGGCAGGTGAATCACTTGAGGTCAGGAGTGCGAGACCAGCCTAGCCAACATGGTGAAACCCCATCTCCACTGAAAATACAAAAATTAGCTCGGCGTGATGGTGAGCACCTATAATCCCAGCTACTCCAGAGGCGGAGGCAGGAGATTCTCTTGAACCCAGGAGGTGGAGGTTGCAGTGAACCAGGATCACGCCACTGCACTTCATCCTGGGTGACAGAGCAAGACTCCATCACAATAAAATAAAACAAAATAAAATAAAATAAAACGATGGCTAATTATTTTTGGATTATGATCTCTGAGCTCTGTTCTTGTTGTCTGTCTAATATTTGTTTAGCCAGTTCTCCCAACAGGATAATGTTGGCATAGTGCTTTAGGATGAATGCTAATATAGATGGGACTAACACGATAGTACTTGATGCTGATCTCCAGACAAAGCTGCCTGAATTTTTTTTTTTTCCTTCTGGCCTCTTTGTGGCTCGAATGTGGCCCATGTCCCTGACATTGACTCCCTTACCTTTCCCTTGACATGGGACAAAGACAACCGGCCCAGGTCCATCCTGGCATGGAGTGACAATGAAGCCTCACTTTAAGATGGCTGATCAGCGAGGTTTTCAAAGAAAGATGTTCATCAAAAGAGGGAACCTGAAAGCTGATTGTGCGAATGAACCAGCTTCTCTAGGGCCAATGAGCCTCATTTCAAAACAATATGTAACATTTTTCTTTCCAATAAAACTTCCAACTTCTCTTTGTTGGTTGGACATACTGAAGACCACCCTAGTCCGTGTGTATGCCCTGAATTGCAATTTTGTGATTCCC
>NW_016827946.1:15466-22752 GCF_001698545.2 Rhinopithecus bieti
ACAGAGCAAGATTCCATCTCAATAAAATAAAATAAAATAAAATAAAATAAAATAAAATAAAATAAAATAAAAAACGATTGCTAAGTAGTTTTGTATTATGATCTCTGAGCTCCGTTCTTACTGCCTAATATTTGTTAAGCCAGTTCTCCAAACAGGATTAGTTTGGCCCAGTGCATCAAGATGAATGCTAATACAGATGGGACTAATAACATGGAACTTGATGCTGAACTCCGGACAAACATGCCTGAATTTTTTTTTCCTTCTCTCCTCTTTTTGGCTCAAATGTGGCCCATGTCCCTGATATCGACTCCCTTACCTTTCCCTTGACATGGGACAAAGACAGTCGGCCCAGGTCCATCCTGGCATGGAGTGACAATGAAGCCTCACTTTAAGATGGCTGATCAGTGAGGTTTTCAAAGAAAGATGCTGATCAAAAGAGGGAATGTGAAAGCTGATTAGGCGAATGAACCAGCTTTTCCAGGGCCAATGAGCCTCATTTCAAAACAATATGTAACATTTTTCTTTCTAATAAAGCTTCCAACTTCTTTGTTTGTTGGACATACTGAAGACCATCCCAGTCCGTGTGTATGTCCTGAATTGCAATTTTGTGATTCCCGGATAGAGCATTTGATTTAGGGGTTTGTCTCTATAATTTATTTTGACTTTGACACAATCAACCAGTATGATGTATTTAAAGGTCGCCCCTCACCCCGACAGGGTGAGTATTATACTGAATTTAAAAATTCATTCTAGACCGGGCGTGGTGGCTCATGTCTGTAATCCCAGCACTTTGGGAGGATGAGGTAGGCAGATCACCCGAGGTAAGGAGTCCAAGATCAGCCTAATCTCATCTCTACAAAAAACACAAAATTAGCTGGGTCTGGTGGCACATGCCTGTAATCCCAGCTACTCGGGAGGCTGAGGCAGGAGAATCGCTTGAACTCGGGAGGTGGAGGTTGCAGTGAGCTGAGATGGCACCATTGTACCCCAGCCTGGGCAACAAGAGAGAAATTCCATCTCAAAAAAAAAAAAAATCATTTTGTTATAATCCTGATAATTGCTCTGCTTTGCATCTTACTATGGACTTGTTGGATAACTAGGTGGCTGTAAACTACCCACAGAAAGATAGAAACAGCAGTGGAGATAATTTGGAAATTGCAGTGTTACTATAAAAGAATAACAATAGGGGGAAATTATAAGGGTAACTAAACATAAAATTGAGATTTTTCCTGTTGTCAAAAGGGCAAGAAGAGACCTTTCCCCATTTCACTTTCCTTGGAGCATTTCCTTGAGAAAATTTGAATTTGTAAATTCTTCCTTTATTTGTTTTTGAGACAGAGTCTTGATCTGTCGCACAGGCTGAAGTGCAGTGGTGCGATCTCCGCTCACTGCAACCTCGGCCTCCTGGGGTCATGTGATTCTCCTACCTCAGCCCCCCAAGTAGCTGGGATTACAGGCATCCACCATCATGCCTGGCTAATTGTTGTATATTTGATATAGACTGGGTTTCACCATGCTGGCCAGGCTGGTCTCAAACTCCTGACCTCATGATCCGCCTGCCTTGGCCTCCCAAATTGCTGGGATTATAGGCATGAGCCACCATGCCTAACCTCTGCTCCCACTTTTGGATTGTATGAAACACTACACTTCAAAGTGTGGGATCTGGCTTCCCAGACAGCTGCCAAAGGGGCAGATTATGCAATCTAGAAGTGTGTGGGAGTTTGTGCCTGTGGGGTAAATATTGACCAATAAGAAAAGGAACCAAGAGTGAGAGCCAGGTATGTAAATTGCCTCTCTTCTCCTCTCCTCTCCCCACTGCACCATTCCAAGCATGGTTTCTCAGTATAGTCTGTCTAGAGGTATCCTGTATGGCCCAAAGCCTGTTTCCTTGGGAACCTGAGCTAAAACAATGGGCATTCAAACACCCGAAGACAGTGTTAAGTGTTGTGGAGGACCTAGATCTGGGCAGAGGAAAATTATCTCAATAAGGAAAATGGACAATTTGAAGATTTGGAATAGAGAAAGCACTAGAAGAACCAGTAGTAGAATAGCTTATGGGTAGTATTTTGGAGAAAAGGCAGTTCTGATGATTTTGCAGTGACCTACTCAGCTCTGTAAAATGTATAATTCCTTTATTTCTATTAGTCTCCCCTATGAAATCTTCCATAAATTATCCTTTTATTACTATCCATTGCCTGTGCACTGAATTTTCTTTTTTTCTTTTTCTTTTTATTTAGAGATAGAATTCCTGTCCACCAGACTGAAATGCAATGGTGCCACTTTGGCTCACTGCAATCTCCGCCTCCTGAGTTCAAGTGATCCTGCCGCCTCTGCTGCCCTAGTAGCTGGGACCACAGGCATGCACCACCAATGCCCGGCTAATTTTTTTTTTTTTGTATTTTTAGTAGAGATGGAGTTTCACCATCTTGGCCAGGCTGGTCTCAAAATCCTGACCTCAGGTGATCCACATGCCTCGGCCTCCCTAAGTGCTGAGATTACAGGTGTGAGCCACCACACCCAGCCTGTCAGTTTTCTTTTGAAGAATAAAACAGATTGAGTCTTGTGCCAAAATGCAGGGGAAGCTGCACCCAGACAGGTAGCAAAATATTATATACATAAAATAATAGATAGAGTTTCTACATACCAATCTTATCCATTTAGAAACCAAATTGAGAAAAATTACACTCATATTGTGACAAAAATACATACAATATCTAAAACCAGATGATTGGAGCAAGATAGCAGATAGATCCTGTGCCCCACTCAACATTCCATCGAACTGGGAAGAAAATGTTTTCAAGGGTCAATTCTTAACAGTAGAGGAAAATAAGAAAACATGTCAGTGGTCCACCAGATATATTGAGGCATTCTTGGGAGATAGAGTAGGTGGGATCAGACTGATAGAGAAAGCCAAGGAGAGAAGACCATAGCTTAAATCAATGTAGGCAAGAGATGCTGTTTGTTTTTTGAGACAGAGACCTACTCTGTTGCCCAGGCTGGAGTGCAGTGGCATGATCTCGGCTCACTGCACGCTCTGTCTCCTGGGTTCAAGTGATTCTCCTGCCTCAGCCCCTGCAGTAACTGGAATTCACAGGTGCCCACCACCACGGCCGGCTAATTTTTGTACTTTTAGTAGAGACAGGAGTTTTGCAATGTAGGCCAGGCTGGTCTCGAATTCCTGATCTCAAGTGATCTGCCTTCCTTGGCCTCCCGAACTGCTGGGATTACAGCGTGAGTCACTGCGTCCGGCCAGGAGATGTTCTTTGTAACAAAGCTTCTGAAAACTCCAAACCCAGAATCAGAAAAACATGGAGTGAGAAAGGGCCTTAGGATAGTCATCAGGTAGGTTAATTTAAAAGTTCATTTGAAACATCTGAATCAGCCAGATTCCCCTCCAACACCACACTCAGATTGGCTGGCAGTAGCCACTTTTGCCTCTAAGATGATATTCTGATAATTGTACATTAAAGAAAGTGAAGGCCTGGTGAGGTGGCTCGTACTTGTCATCCCAGCACTTTGGGAGGCTGAGGCAGGAGGATTGCCTGAAGCCAGTACATAGAGACCAGCCTGGGCAACATAGTGGGATCCTGTCTCTATAGAAAATACAAAAACTAGCTGGGTGTGGTGGTGTGTGCCTGTAGTCCCAGCTAGTTCGGAAGCTGAAGTGGGAGAATCCGTTGAGCCTGGGAGATCGAAGCTGCAGTGTGCTGAAATTGCAGAACTGTGCTCCAGCCTGGGAGACAGAGTGTGATCCTGTCTCAAAAAAGAAAACAAAAAACAAAAAATCATAAAAAAGTAATGCATCACTAAGTGCATTGGCTCACGCCTGTAATTCCAACGCTTTGGGATGCTGAGGCCAGCAGATCTTGAGGTCAGGAGATCATCCTGGCTGACACAGTGAAACCCCGTTTCTACTAAAAATACAAAAAATTAGCTGGGCGTGGTGGCAGGCACCTGTATTCCCGGTGATTCGGGAGGCTGAGGCAGGAGAATCGCTTGAACTTGGTAGGAAGAGGTTGCAGTGAGCTGAGATCTCGCCACTGCACTCCAGCCTGGGTGACAGAGCGAGACTCTGTCTCAAAGGTAATGTATCAGGACTTGTGTATCTTCAGCCCTTCATAGAAATAATGAAGGAGAGAAACACATTTGTGGAGACGGGACCACATTCACTCTATCTGTCCATGACAGACAGATAGTAGGGAGCTTTATATACCCAAGGAACCTACGGAAAAATGCTCCCTGTCATGACTCACAATCTTCCGGCCACCCTTCCTTGCATCTGTCTTGTGGGCTGGGGGACCCAGCTTATGGATCCTATCATCCCAGGGAGAAAGAAAAATCAAATCCTTCAGTATCTCTTTTAGGGTATCCTCTCTGCTATTTGCGTGGAGGGTAAGACTCTCAAAATCTAGTAGCCAAATGTTACATTTGTGTAATACAGAACCATGTTGGGATAAAATAGAATTTGTTTCCTCTGAGACACAGGTAGAGGTACGTCCACACTTACCTGGGTGGCAGCCACGTCTTCCTGTAGTGCCAGGCAGGGCATGCTCACAGATCTGGGGAAACTCTGCTGCTCCTGGAGCCCCACAACCTCCTTCCTGGCACCCTGTCCCTCTGGTGGTTGTGACAGCCCACACTTTGCCTTGGATCTCCCCTGCTTCTTTGCCTGCCCCTCTTCTGCCCACCCTGCATATCTCTGTCTCCCACTGTCCCCACTATGACCATGATTGCCTCTCCCTCCCTGCACTCTCCCTCTCCTACGGCTCCTTGTCTTGGGTAAATGAACCCACAGCCTCTACCTTGCGATTAGGGACAGAACCCGGGGCTTGTTCAATTCTCCCTCCCTCCGTCACACACACTTGTCCTCCTTAATGTTTCTAGAGTCAGTGAGCTCCAAACTCAGCCCCTCCTGCCCCTGCCAGCTGTAGGACCTGTGACAAGACGCCTACCATCTGCCTGAGACTCCGTTTCTCATCTATCGTATAGGTATAATGATGATAGTGTCCTCCTTCCAAGGCTGGGGAGAACCAGGAGGCCAAGGTGATGGGCTATGGACTGCCAAAACAGCTCCAATCCTGCCTCCACCTGGGGCTGGTGTTTCAAGTCCACTGTTTGTAAATGGAACCTTAATGCCGCCATTCACACACAATGGTTTGTTCTAAAATGGGCTCCCCTCTGCCCTTCCCTTCCCCACAACTGTTTCCCCTCTGCACCGTGCAGTGGTACCTGTGAGAAAGAACTGTCCCATTCCCAAATCATCGTCCCCACCCCAGCCCCAGGCCCTTGGTTGGTGAGACCCTTGATGGGCAGTCTCATGCTTCTGTCCAGGGGACTTTCCCACCGTTGCTCCCCTGCATGGAGACTAAGCGGACTCTTCTATTCCCTGTCCATCACAGGGTCTACCGCACACACATCTTCCTCATTCCTCCACATTCCCCAGATGACAATTTCATCTGTGTCTCCTCCCCCATACTCCCAAATAGGCCGTCCCAGTCTTTGAACCCGAAAATCGTTCAGAGCGCGAAGGCCAAGATGCCCAATCACCTGCTGCAGAATCCTGCTCCAGGACTGAAGTGTATAGTCTCTATCAAAATAAAAACTAGAGGCCAGGCGCAGTGGCTCACGCCTGAATCTTAGTACTTTAGGAGGCCAAGGTGGGAAGATCACTTGAGCCCAGGAGTTCAAGGGGGCATTGAGCTATGATCATGCCACTGCACTCCAGCCTAGACAGAGAAAGACCCCATCTCTAGAAAAAACAAACAAACCAGCCAACAACTGGAAACATCTTCCTCTAGAATGGTGGTCAGGAACATCTGTCTGCCTTGTTCCCTGATGTCTCTCCAGCACCTAGAACAGCGCTCAGCACGAGTAAGTACTCATTAGGTTTTTGTTGAATAAATGACTCCTTTGACGCAGCAATTCACTTCTAAGAATCTTTCCTAAAGAAATATTCACACATGTGCACAGAGCTGTGTGCACAGTAATGAGAGGAGCAAACAACTGGGGAACGTTTGCAAATGTTTATTAACTGTCAGCAACTGATACAGGAAAATCGGATGAGGGAAGTACATGCTGAACAGGAAACACAGTGAGGGGGGCTTGACCGGGATGCATGGCAATGGGAAAAGCAGATGGGAGATGCTTTTACTGGTACTCGGTGTGTGTGTGTGTGTGTGTGTGTGTGTGTGTGTGTGTGTGTATGTGCGTGTGTGTGCTGTGTAAATGCAGAGGAAAAAATCTGAAATTAAACACTCAGAACTGCCCTCAGTAGTCATATCTGGGGAGAGAGGAGGGTAGTGCTGTTCTATGCAGAGAATAGCTGACAATACTTGCTTTCTGAAATAGGTGCATGGATACACAAACCGAAATATGCATTTAATATGTCTTGCTCAGCAATGAAAATGCTAGTATCTAACAGAATGGCACACTGCAAGAAAATACAATGGAAACGCTAACATCGAAGTCTTGGAACACTAAGAAAAATGACGCTCAACTTTTCACTGTTGTGAACACTTGCTTTCACTTGCTATACAGCTGATGACAAGGGGTCTGCCGCCATGCCCATGTTCGTGAAAGGTCACCAAGGTCTGCTTCTCATCACGGGCATGTGTCATATCCCCGAGGCTAAGGCGAGAAGAGAGAAGGAAGGTAAGTGACAGTGAGTTCCCAGTTCCCAATAACTGAATCTCAACTCCTCCTGACCTGCAGAACCTGCACACTTCGAATCTGCCCTACCTCAGGGCCTGCATACGCCTTCCATGGTTCCTCGAAATGAACCATCTGCTCATGCCACAGTGACTTCCTCACCTGGTTTATCCATTCCTAGGCTAGAGGAAGGTGTGGCCCACATATCAGGGGTGATGTGGGGTTTGGGAGTCCACAGCATCCTGTGTAGGAAGGATCACTGGATATACAGGATAGGGAGTAGAAACAGCATGGGAAATCTCAGCATTCAGCCTCAATGATGTACCCCAGAAAATTATGAGAAGGGAATGATTTGGGGATCAAGTGACAAGATGGGATACCGGTACCATAACAGAATAGCACATCTGCAGGGATGTGGGGGATGAGCCGAAGGTTCACTTACGGAGTTACTCGTCATCTTCCTCAGGGTCGCTGATCTCTTCATAAATCACCGGCTGCTTTCTCTCACGCAGTCTGTGGGTCCAGGCATGTTTCCCTCTTTTGCGTCCTATGATGGAGAAGAGTTGGAAGATGAGGGTTGGGTAGGTTGGAGAGTGTTAGGCTCTGTTTTCTCAAAAAAAAAAAAAAAAAAAAAAAAA
>NW_016827946.1:24450-28746 GCF_001698545.2 Rhinopithecus bieti
TAAATGCTATCCAATAGCATCACATACTACAGAGAAATCTTTCATGAAAGGGAGAGCTAATCGATGTGGCAAATTTCACTGTGTTCAAGAAACTGCCACAGCCACTCTACCCTTCAGCAACCACCACCTCGATCAACCAGCAGCCATCAACACCGAGGCAAAACCCTCCACCAGCAAAAAGTTGTGACTCACTGAAGGCTCAGAAGATTGTTAGCACTTTTAACAATGAATTATTTTAAAATTAAGGTATGTACATTTTGCGCACAACGCTATGCACATAGTAGAGTACACTATAGTGTAAACATAATGTTTTTATGCACTGCGAAACAAACGGAAAACAATGTGTGTGACTCACTTTATTGTAGTGGTCTGGAACCGAACCTGCAATATCTCTGAAGTACACCTGTATTGGGTATCAGGCATTGAGCTGAGTAAGATATGATCCCAGGTTATCACAGACAGAATTGCTTGAGCACCTTTCACGTCATCAGGCCTTCTAGATTTAATTTAATGCCTCCTAACAATTTATGAACTATGATTCTTTATTTCCATCTTATGGACTAGGAATCTGGAACTGAGAAAATTTGGAAGACTTGCCCCAAGTCACGTGGTTTTTTTTATATGGATGACAACTCTAGTCTGTGTCTCTGGAAGTCAGGTCTAACATCTCATTTGGAGCTGGGCGAGCTCCTCAGCCCAGCCTGGACCCAGGCTTGTCTGGGATCCATGTCACATACCCAGTCCACACACCTGAACATAGCCAGAAAAGTCAGAGGGCTTGTTCCCGAATTGATTCCTCTTACCAGATCTCTTGTTAATCTTCTCAGAGGTATTTGCTTTTCCCGGGGGGCACAGCTGTTTCCCATCGTTTTGTGGGCCAGGTGCTTCTGGCACTCCCTTTGAATCATTTCCTTCCTCTGCTGGCTTCTTGGGTATGATCTTTATAATGTGAAGGTCACAGATAAACAGTATCAGTGGCATTTCTATAGTGCTTTAGAGCTTACAAAGCGTCTTCACATGCATTACCTTAATCAATGTTCTCAACAATGGTGCCAGAGTTACACTTACCTAAATAAGAGAAACCTAGGAGATCAGAAGCAAAAGGAATGGCCTAAATGAATGGGGTTTCCAGGGCTAGAATGCTTATCTTCACACTCTTTTAAGACTGACACTGGTGCAAACATCAGAAATCTCCATGTCATTGAGAATGTGGTACACAGAAGATTTGGAGAAAAATAGCATTCTAAGAATTCACAAGGTCTACGAAAGGAAGAGCTTTTATAAGATACAAGGGATCCCATGTAAGCTTGTAGACAGCTGCTGGGAGAGTAAATGTAAAAACATAAGAGAGGGGACAAAACACTGCTGGTAAAGGTATTGTGGGGAGATGAATACAGGGAAGGGAGAGGGAAAGAAATGATTTGCTGAAATTAATCTAGGCAGCACACAAAGCAGTACCAGATATGGCATAACACCCTACCGAGCCACCAACATTGAATGTGGAATTCAGTGAGGTGGTACCCACACGAGTTCTGGTTACATTGGGATGTGTCACTGACTAACAACATTAAGCTGCTTTCTTCTTTTTTTGGAGGCGGGACAAAGTCTTGCTCCGTCACCAGGCTAGAGTGCAGTGGTGCGATCTCGGCTCACTGCAATCTCCCCCTCCCCGTTCAAGCGATTCCCCTGCCTCAGCCTCCTGAGTAGCTGGGACTATAGGCAGGCGCTACCACGCCCCACTAAGTTTCATATTTTTAGTAGAGACGAGGTTTCACCATGTTGGCCAGGATGGTCTCAATCTCTTGACCTCGTGATCTGCCCACCTCAGTCTCCTAAAGTGTTGGGATTACAGTCGTGAGCCACCGCGCCTGGCCCTTAAGCTACCTTTTACTCAACTTCCTCACTTATGAAATAGTAAATAATACATGTAAAACAGACTAAGGGAAAGTCCTCTCTGAGCTTGTAAATATTGTTCAAATGTAATAATAACAACAATGAATACCTTTTTGGATCCTTCTTTGAATTCGTTCTCCACACTGGCAACCCAACTCCCAGATGCCTTTACCGTCTAAACCAGAGTTGAATCTGCACTTCTGGAATCATTCATTCAGGGGCCTCTGAGGGATCCCCTGGGCTGGGACTGGGGCTTCCCAGATGCCCCAGGTACAGACAAGGTCCTCAAGGAACTTAAGGAGGGGCCAACAGTCAAAGCGATTCCTAAGCCATGTGAGTGAGTGGCCTCGGTAATAGAGGAGGGGCCAGCTGCTCCTTCCCGTTGCGAGAATGGGTGTCTCAATGGAAGCACCAGCAGGCCTTTTGGGGTAAAGCCCTAGTGAGCAACATCTGAACTTCATAAACAAATACAAATGTGAATGAGCTTTAAATGGCTTGGAGCTCTAGATTAGACTACCACTGCCACTGCGCCTCAGGAAAATTCTTTAACATCTCTGTACCCCGATAGCCTCATTTTATTATTAATTTGCTGATAATTATGATCTATAACACGAACTATGATTCTTTACTTCCATTTCATGGACCAGGAATCTGGAGCTCAGAGAACTTAGAAGATTTGTGCCAATTCACATGGCTTTTATATGGACGACAACTGAAGTGTGTGATTCATTACTATTTGGAGATAATAACAGAAACAACGTCATAGAGATCTTCTTATGGATTAAATTAATCCACGTGAACTGCTTAAAAAAGTATCTGGCGACAGTATGAAAACAAAAGAAGTATTAAGGATCACAACTCTTAGTATTATTAAGCCGTTGATGCTACATCAGGTGTTGTGATAGACATGGGGAGAAGGAGGCAATGAGGGCATTTTTGATATGCTCCCACTCTTACCAGTGTTCACATCCATGAAGGGACAAAGGTTCTCTGGTCCTTTAGATCTGAGAGATACTCACCTTCGGGATGATTCTCTGGAGCCTGCCAAAAGTCATCTGAGGACGTTCAACTGAAAGAGAACACATCAGAATTTTTCTTTGTTGGGAAAGATTTCCAAACTCTAGAGAGACTTCTGTTGCATGACGGCATTCTGCAGCAGAGGGTTATGAGTCCACTCATTGTTGAGGAGTTAGCTGAGATTTGTTTCTGAATTGCGTTTAGTAATGGTTGGTGCATTTATCTGTGGCATCAATTCAGAATTTTCCATCTCATGGTTTATCAAATGGGGATTAAACCCCATCACAGTCTCATCTTATTTCATTACATATCTTTTACTTTTTCCCAAATAATTAAATTGATTGTTTGGGAATCTGAACTGTATCCACTCAAGATGTGCAACAACTAAAAATCACTGTACACTTCAAATGGGTGAAGTGCACATACCATAAGTATGTCAATTAAGCTGTTAAATGTGTGATGAACCATGGATGATTTAGTCCAGTGGCTCTGAAATATTTTCAGTATAAAGACACTCCTTTAATGTCAAAAACTTGGCAGATGCTCAAGCATTGGATTTTCAGATCTCTTATAGTGATGTGGGAGATGATAGATTCTGGCCTGTTTACTTGGGCAGTAATAGGTCTATTGGAGACAGTTTGGACATTCTGACCTTGTCTTATGATTGTATTGTCAGAGCAGAAGACCAAGTAAACACATATGTCCCCCTAATAGTCCTGAAGTGTACAAAGATCTCTACCCAAGAACCTGCCTTTTTTTCACCCTATGTTATCTCTGCTCACTGACAATTGGGAAAGCTCTCTGTGTGGATGAGGGATCACTCTTTCAAACTCACTTCCAAGCTCATCACGGAGAATTAGGGTTGTTTGGGAATGAGAAGACTATTTGGTTTTAATAAAGTACAGAGAAACAGTGTTCTTTACTACACAATCTGTTCATCATCCTCTCTCTTAAGATATTTATCCAATATCTACATGCTGTTAATGAAACAATCTCTGGAAGTTTTTGGTGGATCTACACTTTTAACATTTTCTTTTTTTTCACTTTTAACATTTTCTTAACTGTCCTTTGATTCATTAACAATGTTTAGCAAGAACAGCATGTCCTTTAAAAAAGAAATATTTCAAACACACAGAAAAGTATGGGGAATAATGTTGAGTTCAGTCGCATCTCAACATTACCCTATGACTATGTTAGATCTGATTTATTTATTCAGAATGTTAGAAACACTGTAAACGGGCTGGGTGCAGTAGTTCACGGCTGTAATCCCAGCACTTTGGAGGCTGAGGTGGGTGGATCACCTGAGGTCAGGAGTTTGAGACCAGCCTGGCCAACGTGGTGAAACCCTGTCTCTACTAAAAATACAAAAATTAGCTGGGCATAGTG
>NW_016827946.1:30365-31947 GCF_001698545.2 Rhinopithecus bieti
TCTGTACCCAGAACTTTCTGTTACCTAGTTTAGTCATGGTCTCATACTTTCTCTTCACGTGCACACAGCTGATTTTCTCCGAGTATTTCATCTTTTCCCACTCTTTCTTAGAGAAGTATTTGGTAATATCATCGAAGGCCTAGGGGAAAAAAAAAAAAGAAAGGAATTCTGGCAGTGACTCAGCTAGGCATGTCTGCCATTCAGTTGGAGCTGCTTCCTTGTGCTGGATCTGGGAAGTGGGGATGATAATCTGTCCTGGTTGATGCCATGGCTAACTCAGAGACCATGGGAGACCTACCCTAGCTTCTCCCATGGCACACAGTAGGGCTTTAATGCTGCTGGCTGACTCCCTTCCCACCTTCCAGAATGGACTGAGAGTTACCAAATGTAGTGCAGGGTCACAGACTTGTCTCCAGGGATTCTAGGTGATGACAGAGCACAGGTGGGAGGCTCCCAAGGGTCCAGATCTCCCCAGAGACCTTGCTCCTTGTTTACCTCTGTCCTCCCCTCCTCAGAAATTTGGTCACCCTACTCTGTTCCCTGGACCACTCCTATGCCCCCTCCAGATCACCTCACCTTGCTTCTCTTCTTTGATGTTTTAGCATTATCCCTGGGTCTCTTTGCAAAGGCGTTGTCTCCATTCATGGCACCAGGAGCAGTCTGACCTGCAGGAGAAACAGTCTGAGACCTTCGGTCCTGTGGAGGGAGAAATCAGTGAAGGCCTGCCACACTCAGTCACCTGGAATCAGTTGTTCCTTTTCTCCATTGAGAGCTTATTTGTCCCTGAGTAAGGACATGGGGAGTAGTCAGATGAAAACAGGCAGCCAGGGGTTTCTGGGAGAAGTATTGATTGGGGATGACAGGTTTCCTATGGGCAAAGCAGTCTTGAGTCTTTGGGAGGGGGTTAGCCAACGTTGTTAGTAGTTTCCCTGGGGCCAGGCTTACCCTGAAAGATGTACAGACTGTTGTTGGGGAGGCAGGGACGTGACTGTGTTATTTTATTGAGTGTGGGCATTCTGACGCCCCCACTCATTCAATAAAAGAAGGGAAGTGACTCCCAGAGATAACATGGTCTCTTTGGTCATGGATCTGATCCGGCAGAGGGATGGCGGGGGGGGGGGGGGGGGGGGGGGGGGGGGGGGGGTCCTGAGATGACCCCAGCAGGCGCCCTGAAGCTCCCCATCCCCCGGTGGAGATCGGCTCAAGGAGTTCCTGAAGACGGGACTCCTGGGTTGTGGATCCTGGAACGCCGCCCGCGGCCGCCTCTCCCACGCGGCCACCTCCTGGACCCCGGAGGCAGCCGCTGCTAAGGCTGCAGCAGGAGATCCCCTGGCGCCCAGCGGCCACCGTCGTCGTTTAAAGGGGACGCAGCCTGACTGCCAGCAACGGAGCGCGGGGCGGCCCAGCCAATGCGCATGCGCGAGCGGCGAGCGGGTGCTCGCGTCACAGTGGTTCTCACGGTTGTCAGAGAAACCACGGCCTGAGGCCTGGCAACCAGGAGCCCTCCGTGGCAGTGCTTGGGTGGCGGGGCTCCGAGGCTCCAGCCTGACCTCTCCACGGGCTCGACAGGATGGTCTCTGGA
>NW_016827946.1:36498-38526 GCF_001698545.2 Rhinopithecus bieti
GCTGAGCATAGTGGAAGAGCTCCTTGAGTCATGTGCCTAATCTCTTCAGCACTAGCAAACATGGCCCCATTCTTGACTTTCTACAGCATACCTTCCTGACAGTGCCTCTCCTAATTTTAGTGTGTTTTGCAATCTTGATAGGCTGAGAATTTCCCTGGATCCTTTTTGCTTAACAGTCCTTTCCTCAGTTTATCCCTTTCCTTTAACATTTTACTGGTACTTATTTTGGAGTCCAATATAAAAATGAAAAATTATGGGACTAAGACTGGGGATAAAAAATGATGGAATCTCTAGGCAAGTTGTTGAGGGTTTATGAAGAAGAGCCTAGGGAAAGGAGTCTTACATATGATCAGATTGGTTTTGATTGAAAAATTGTTTATTGGTTTTCTAAAATTGAACATTAGTGTCAAGGGTGCACTGAAGCAGGGCGCGTCTGCTCCTCTGGGTTTGAAATAGGTTTTCTTAACATGTTGATCTGTTTTCTTTTAAACAATCAGTCAAAAAAAAATGGGGATTTTGTGTTTTAAGATAGTTTCCTGACTGCATTTATTAAGTTTTCATTTTGTTTTGTTTTCTGAGATGGAGTGTTCCTCTGTCGCCCAGGGTGGTGTGCAGCGGTGCGATCCAGCCACTGCAGTGAGCAAGGTTGCTCGCTGCAACTTCCACCTCCCAGGTTCAAGTGATTCTTGTGCCTCAGCCTCCCGAGTAGCTGGGATTACAGGTGCCCACCACCACGCCCAGCTAATTTTGTGTTTTAGTAGAGACGGGGTTTCACCATGTTGGCCAGGCTTGTCTTGAACTCCTGTCTTCAAGTGATCTGCCCTCCTTGGCATCCCAAAATGCTGGGATTACCGACGTGAGCCACTGCACCCAGCTATAGTTATCAATAGTATAATAAATTTGGTTTGTACAATGGTTTTGAATGAAGATCCCAAGCCTAGAGGCCACCAACTAAACAAATCAAAAGATTGTGGGTAAAGTGAATGAGGCCTCTTGGAGTCTTTGAGTAGCATTTTAGGACTGGGTTGAATTAAAGCAGTGTGCCAACTCTATAAAAGGGACCACTAGTTGAAGTAAAGAATTTAGGGATCAGGTTCTGTCAAGTGAAAAATGTAGACATTAAGTGGGTAAGAGTCTCCTTATGATATGAAGACTTATTCTGACGTCTTGGGAAAAGCTGTCTACAGTGTGGAAACATCAACTTCTCATCCTGATTTGTCATTTGAATATCCCTGGTTATAGCATTGGACAGTTTGGTGAACTTTTTGTGTGGTCCATACATCAGGCAAGAAACTTGTTCTTTAAAATTTATACAGTTTTATCTTATAGGACTTGTAAATCAAAAATAAAATCCTAAGCCCTCTGCCCCCAAGCATCTGAATGCATTTCCTCCTCAGCCAGGGCTCTTTTAAAATTTAATCTGAGAGATGGTTTCAGGCCATGACAGGAAGTAGGGGTCAGGCATGCCTCATTATACCTCTCTGGCATCAACATCAACACAGACTTGAAGTCTGATAAGAAACATGTTGGCCGGGCGCAGTGGCTCGCCCTTGTAATCCCAGCACTTTAGAGGGGTGAGGAGGGTGGATCATGAGGTCAGGAGATGAACACCATCCTGGCTAACACGGTGAAACCTTGTCTCTACTAAAAATACAAAAAAATTAGCTGGGCATGGTGGCACACACCTGTAGTCTCAGCTACTCAGGAGGCTCAGGCAAGAGAATCATTTGACCCGGGAGCTGGAGGTTGCAGTGAGCGGAGAAGGAGCCACTGCACTCTAGCCTGGCAACATAGTGAGACTCCATCTCAAAAGAAAAAAAAAAACAAAACTTGTTACAACCTGTTCTCTCTGAAGCATAGTACCTGAAGTCTTCCTCTGCAAATAAGAACTTAAAAAAAACGAAGAACAGCTCACTTGACATAATCAACTTTCACAATGGCTAAAGCAGAGTCCTGCTTAGCATTGCACAAAAATTCTCCTTTGTGATCCATTCATTTTACTGCTGTTGACTTTATTGCTCATGCTTT
>NW_016827947.1:0-1542 GCF_001698545.2 Rhinopithecus bieti
AACAAGTATACATTTGATGCCTAGAATCTTTGAATCTTTTCAGCACTTTGCTAAATGTCATTAATACCACACTGTGGAAGTTCTCTTTGTCTTTTGACATCAGCATTCAAAGGAAACTCTAAGATGTATTACAAATACAATGTACCTCATTTTCTTGCTTCTTGAGATACCTATTTTCTCATTCTGAAGTTGATAATACATTTTTTTCCCTTTCTTTCTTTTTTTTATTTTTTAATTTTTTTTTTATTTTTTCTTTTTTTGAGACAAGGTCTCCCTGTTGTTGCCCAGGCTGGGATGCAGTGACATGTTCTTGGCTCATTACAACCTCCACTCAAGTGATCCTCCCACTTCATCCTCCTGAGCAGCCAGGACTACAAGCATGTGCCACCACACCTGGCTAATTTTGTATTTTAGTAGAGATGGGGCTTTGCCATGTTGCCCAGGCTGGTCTCAAACTCCTGAGCTCAAACAATCCACCCACCTCAGCCTCCCAAAGTCTTGGGATTACGGGCGTGCGCCACTGTGCCCAGGCTGGTTTACATTTTCTGATCAACCTATTCATTTAATGAGGTAGTATTCTCTATTTCTTTGAAAATCTCTTATTAAATTGAGGGTGTATCTTACAATCTATGGGGTCTTAGAACAGAAGAGATAGTGAAATAATTAAGATCGTGAACTCTGATCAGAACTGTTTGAATTCTTGCTTCGTAAACTCCTGGTTCTGTGACCTTGGCCCAGATACTTTACTTTGCTAAGCCTCAGCTTTCTCATTTGCACAAATGGGATAATAAAACCTACTTTTTAGGGTTTTGAGAATTAAATGAGATAATGTACATCAGATATAAGTGAATGCTCAGTTAATATAAGCTATTATCATGATATACTCGTTTTTTCTTCCTCTTTTAGCCCTGGATAACAAGTATTATTAGGCCTATTCCCCAGAAACCAGGTCGAGGAAAATTTTTTCAAACTGTTAGTACATCTGGAAGGTCTTTTATGTACTCAGCACCATAATAGGTGCTTTGATAAAAGTTACAGAATCATGATATGATCTTTGCCCTTTGGGAGATTATCACCCAGTTGAGGACAAAAATACACTCACAGAAATGATCAAAGAATATGTTTTTGTTTGTTTGTTTGTTTGTTTGTTTGAGACAGAGTCTCGCTCCATCCCCCAGGTTGGAGTGCAGGGGCACAATCTCAGCTCACTGCAAGCTCCGCCTCCTGGGTTCACGCCATTCTCCTGCCTCAGCCTCCCAAGTAGCTGGGATTACAGGTGCCTGCCACCACGCCTCGCTAATTTTTGTATTTTATTAGAGATGGGGTTTTGCCTTGCTGGCCAGGCTGGTCTCAAACTCCTGATCTCAAGTGATCCGCCCGCATTGGCCTCCCAAAGTGCTGGGATTATAGGCGTGAGCCACTGCACCTGGCCTAGAATATGTTTTTTTTTTTTTTAATAAATGTTATCACATAAACTTGTATCTTATTTTGCAAATCAAGATAAAAGTGACTTAGCAATCCTTGAAAGAAAGGACTTTGGCT
>NW_016827947.1:3886-6873 GCF_001698545.2 Rhinopithecus bieti
GGCTCTCTCTTCCTAACAACTTATTTTGCTTCATAAAATATCAAATGAATCAATAAAACAAATTTAAAAACGAAAAAAATACATGTTGCGTTAAAATATGAATATTTATGAAATATGTAAAACCAAGCACTTATAAACGCTGCATTTTAAATGCTCCTTTGGAGGATTTTTCTGGAAGATAGGTAAGTGAAGCCTTCTTAAAATAAATGTTTAATGAAGTTTGGAATCAAGACCCCTTCTTCTTTGTTTCCTAGTAAATCTCCCTCTAGTAAGCATAGACATTCATAATTAGGGTCATCTGCCTTGAATTTTTTTCTCTGCTGATTTGTTGTGGATAAATGCTTCTAAAAACCTCTGAAAGGCAAATGCTAGTGGGAGGCAGTTTCCATGGTGACTTCAGGGTTTGTATTGTTTTAGACATCATAAATATGGGGCTGTTTTGCTTGTTACTGTGCAGATCTTACTCATGGTACGAAAGGTCATAGGGTAGAAGGTGAGAGCAGTGTACCCAGCCCAGAACTGACTGTCTGATGGTGTTCATTTAGAATCTTTGTATCTCTCATGTCTACGTGTCTAACTGTATCATTTGATGCTAAATCTAATCTTGAATGGAAATGCAACCAGATACCCCGGTGAAGCCTACCAGGGAGATATGCAGGCAGCATATACAAATGGAGTTGGGGGAAGGTTTGTCGTCACAAGTGAATAAAAGTTGATGGTTACCTTAATAAAACAGAAAATATATCACTTGTTTTCTGGACAAACTCATTCTCTCTCTAAGCAAAGCTATTTCTATGTTGTGTAAAAGTAGAAAG
The DNA here is from genome assembly GCF_001698545.2 of Rhinopithecus bieti. Classification (NCBI taxonomy): domain Eukaryota; kingdom Metazoa; phylum Chordata; class Mammalia; order Primates; family Cercopithecidae; genus Rhinopithecus; species Rhinopithecus bieti. Next base: position 4,702 of record NW_016827947.1, read on the forward strand.
AAGCAGCTATTGCTTCCTTCAAAGTCAAATTTAGATACATTTCCCTTTACTATCATAACATACATACTTATAAAACGTTAATATTAAGAGAATGAGAGACTGCATGTTATACAATATCTGCAATAACTTCATTTAAATTATGATAAAGACTTCCAGATAATATGCTCTTATAGAGTTTAAATCTCTATTGTTTTTCCTTCAAATGTTACCTGGCAACTTGTAAAGAATTTAACCCTACCCAAAGTAATGTCTGGTCTTTGCCCCTGACTCCTGGGACTCTCTCAGACCCTGGAATACCCTACCTGACAAAAGTGTCTTTGTTTGTCTGGTGACTGTGGGCCACATTTGATAGTTTAGTAATGTAATTTATGGTGGGGGCTTTGGGTCATGCAGTATCACAGGAGCTGGACCTCTAGAGGAGCTGGAGACTGAAATCAGCCACAAGAGTAGACAGACAGGTCTGTATGACTCAGCCCCAGTAAAAACTCTGGACATCAAGGCTCAGGCAAGCTTCCTTGGTTGGCAATGTTCTGTGTGTATTGCCACACATTGTTGTCAGGAAAGTTAGCACTGTCTACAACTCCACTGAGAAAGGACAACTGGAAGCTCCACATGTGGACATTTCCTGGTGTCTGCCCCATGCATCTCTTCCCTTCGCTGATTTTAATCTGTATTCTTTCACTGTAATTAACCATGAGTATAACTACTTCCAGTGAGTTCTGTGAGTCCTGTTAGCTAATTATCAACCTGAGTGTAGTCCTGAGGGACCCATGGACTTGCAATTGGTATCAGAAGTGAGTGTGGTCTTGGGGACTGTTCCCTAATTTTGCCCAACTTTAGCTAAACTAGAACACTAAAACATGGGAAAATTGGTGAAGTCCTCTCCTGTTGTAGATTGGGTTCCCCAGAAAGCAGATTTTGGGACCCTGAGATTTGTGTGCAGGTGATTTATTGGGGAATGCTCCAGGAACAACCTCTGTGAGGAAGCAAGGGAAGCAGGATTGGACAGAGGGAGGGGTTGAACTAATACAATCATAACAGGAGATCTCAGCCAATCCCATGGGAAGCCCTGGAGCTGGAATGACCTTTTAGAGTTGTCATGAACTGAGGCGGATGGACTAGGCCTTTACATGAATCCTCACCATTCTCTCCACCACAAACCAGTGATTAGATATGGGTTATACCCAGGGAGTATGTGTGATCTTTTGGGCGGCAGCAACCATTAGCCCAGGTTAAGGCCTGGGGAAGGACTCAACTGTGATCTTCAGCAGCTAACACTTCTAGCAGCTGGGAAAGTTAGTACCTCCAGCGTAAAGAGAGGGTCTGATTTTGCACCAGATTATTCACTACACCTTCCTTTTTAATTTTCTCTGGGTTCTACGGAGTGACTGTCAGGACCAGAGCCAACTTGACTGTCTCTCACTTTGTGAGATGAACGTCATAAAACACGGTCTAGATGTGTCTCATTTGGAAAACCTCATAAAATTATGTGTCTCTGCAAAATGAAATACTTGAGGAGAGACTGTTTCAATTCACCTCTCCACCCTTCCCTGGCAGAGGAAAGAGATGATGAAAATCTGTGGGAGCAAGGTCAGAGAAAACAAAGTTAAAGCGATAAACACAAATTCTAGTGGAAGCATAATCACAAATGAATACAAGACATCACTGAAACTGTCATGCATGTTTGTGATGAAAATAGTTTAGAATTTTAGAAAAGTTCAAGTGCAGCAGATGCTGTCACTGCCCTACCCATATCCCCTCTGCCCATGCTGGAGGTTACCCCCAGAAAGTTCCTTACATAGCTTTCTGTGTCTACCCAAGTGTTTTCTGACCACTTTCACCATCACTTGAGGTGGTCCAGAAATACTACAGTGTTAATGCCTCAGGAATTAATGTGGGACAAAAATTGGGGGATACATACCCTAGCGTCCTTGCCCCACAGAGGGGTATTTATGAAGTATATCCTAAGGGATGTTCTATACCGCCTACACTGTCCACTAGTCTGATTAGAGATGTGCTGTGAGTATAAAATACATGCTGTAGTTCAAATACTTAGTATGAAAAATAGAAAGTAAATAATGTCATTGATACTTTATTTTATTTATTTATTTATTTATTTATTTATTTTATTTTATTTTTTTATTTTTTTGAGACGGAGTCTCACTCTGTCGC
>NW_016827947.1:9755-11046 GCF_001698545.2 Rhinopithecus bieti
TGCAAGCTCCCCCCCCCGGGCTAGCGCCATTCTCCTGCCTCAGCCTCCCGAGTAGCTGGGACTACAGGCGCCCGCCACCACGCCTGGATAATTTTTTTTCTTTTTTTTGTAGTTTTAGTAGAGACGGGGTTTCACCGTGTTAGCCAGGATGGTCTCGATCTCCTGACCTCGTGATCCGCCCGTCTCGGCCTTCCAAAGTGCTGGGATTACAGGCGTGAGCCTCTGCGCCTGGCAGGTTGAGTATTTTTTGAGTGTATTTGCTTGCTGATAGGTCAGCAGTGTTTTATCTTTCAAAATTAATTTTGTTTCTTATGAAAAAATCCACACTAAAGAACATATATAACTTATATATAAGGTATAAAGGATAATTAATCACTCATACATTCAACACCTTTGTAGCCTCCCCTGTTTCTTCTCTAATCTTATGCATGTTCTCTCCCTGTGAGAGAAGTGACTTTTTAAGTTTTTTGATTTGTATTTTATTGATATATATGTAATTTTTTGTTTTTTTGTTTGTTTTTGTTTGAGACTGAGTCTTGCTCTGTCACCCAGGCTGGAGGGCAATGGTGCAATCTCAGCTCACTGCAACCTCTGCCTCCCAGGTTCGAGCAATTCTCCTGCCTCAACCTCCTGAGTAGCTGGGATTACAGACGCGCACCACCACGCCTGGCTAATTTTGTATTTTTGGTAGAGACGGGGTTTCACCACGTTGGCCAGGCTGGTCTCAAACTCCTGACCTCAAGCGATTCACCTGCCTCAGCCTCCCAAAGTGCTAGGATTACAGGCGTGAGCCACTGCACCCAGCCTTATTTATATATGTTGTAGGGATGGGGTCTCACTCTGTTGCCCAGGATGGAGTGCAGGACACAATCATAGCTCACTATAGCCTTAATCTTCTGGGTTCAAGTGGTTCTCACACCTCAGCCTCTCAAGTAGCTGGTACTACAGGTGTGCATCACCATATAAAGTTTTTATTTTTATATTTATCGGTCCCATGTTTTTTATTTCCCATTTTGGTTTTACTATATATGTACGTGTCATTTAAAATGTGCTTAATTTTATCTTTATATACATTTAGGGACAGATCCAATTTTGTGGGTCTTGAAGCTTACATAATTTGGGAAGCCTTCTTTAAGCAAAAGAATGTAAAATTAGTAATACAAAATTAGATAAGGGAATATATATTAATTTAGAGAAAATGCTCACAGTAATTATAATGCCACAGTACAAGAGAAAAAGTGTGACAGAAGAGATATCAGAGTCAAAAGAAATAGTGGTCTTAATAGATTGT
>NW_016827948.1:0-2691 GCF_001698545.2 Rhinopithecus bieti
GCAACAGAGGCCGCGGCAATTTCCGGGCCTCACGGCTCTGGACATTTCATGACTTTCGCAAACAATTCTTTGACATACCTCAACTTTCTGACTTATTACAAATATTTCTTTCTTTAAACAACCAGTTAATTTATTTCAAGACAAGAATTTACCATATAATACTCTTTATATATAAATTCTTCCCCTCTTTTTTTTCTTTTTTTCCTTAGGATACTTCTGAACTGGTGAGGTATGCTCACAATGAGGTTTCCTCTAAAAGTTTTTTTTTCTTTTACTTTTGTTGTTGTTGTTGTTAGCAAAGCAGTTGCCACTACAGATTGAATGCATTTGGGCCATCCGTGGGTTACTGGGTTCAGGATTTTGATAGGAAGGCCTTAGTGCTTTCGGGATACACTCTTGTTTACATTGACATCAAAGTGGTATTGGAGTATTATAGGGTTATGGAGAATATCTTCAATAATCAATTATAGGTTTTAAATTTACATTGGCTTTTAAAGGAATAGTGTATACTTTTTTTTAACTACTTGTATATCTCTTTCTTTCTCTCTTTGACTTTGTCTTTGACTTTCCTTTTGCCTCTGTCTCTTCTTCTCTCTCTCTGCCTCTCTCTTTCTTTGTCTCTCACTCTCTCCTTGACTCCCTCTTTGTCTGTCTCTTCCTCTCTTTGCCTCTTTTCCTCTCTGTCTCTTTCCTTTCTCTCTCTCTCTGCTGGTCTTTCCTTGCTCTGCCAGCTGCTTATGCTGCAGTTCTCTCAACTACTGTGTGTTGGGGATGGGGGGTCTAAAACCAGCTGTAACCAAGTGTCTATGTATGGGAACTGGTCTGGATTCCCTGGCTTACAGGTTACCTTGTGCCATATCTTTGAAAAAAGAGACCTGTCCAGGCTTCCTTCTAATGGCCAACGTACCTCTAATGCTGGCCAGTCTATCTTACACAAAGTTTTAAGTTTTCCTAGTGTCAAAGGAGACTAGTGTAAAGGAGACTCCATAGTCTCCTTTAAATTCTTTTTTGAAATTTTCAACATAGTTCCTAGTAGGGTGGGCTTATTTGTGCCTGACCTATGCTTCTACGAGACAAAACACCACACTCACACCACACACACACCACAAAACAAAGAACGGGTAAAACGGCACACACACACTTTTGCAGTTTGCACCAAACCAAAATCAAAACCAGAATCAGAGTATACAGAAATCCAAGCCTGGTCAAAACAAAACCAAAGTATCAAGCAATCCAAGTCAAGTCAAAACCAAAACCAAAGTGCCACATGGGTGATCAGGCCATGCTTCCATTCAAATGGAATAGGCAAGTTCCCAAGGCCAATCCTGTCAAGCAATTCAAACCAAGTCAAAACCAAAACAAAAGTGCTGATAAAGGCATGCCGTGGGTGATCAGGCCACGCTTCCACTCAAACGGAGTGGGCAAGTTCCCAAGACTGGTCCTGTCAAGCAATTCAAACTAAGTCAAATACAAAACCAAAACCAAAGTGCCAATAAAGACAAGCCATGGGTGATCAGGCCATGCTTCCACTCAAATGGAGTGGGCAAGTTTCAAAGACTAGTCTAACCAAGTTTAAGAGTCCAGATTCCAAGTGCCCATTCCTTCCTGGTGTTCAGCCACTGCGTTGATCCTCCATGGGGCCTGCCACACACTTCTCTGAATGAGGCGTCCCACAGAGGTAAATGCCTACCAGGGAGCGCTTTCAGGATCCGCCTCGCTCAGGCTGGTCGGAGTCCCCGCAAGGATGTTCCATAGGGCAGGCTTAAGCCGCCTAAGAAGCTGCCTCGACTATCTGCCAATCACCTCGCTTCCCGGTCAGGGAACCAAGAAATGTAGCAGGACGAGCCACAGACAAAACTCCTCAGACACCAAGTTAAAGAAGGGTTTATTCAGCTGGGACATCGGCAAGACTCCTGTCTCAAGAGCCAAGCTCCCTGATTGAGCAATTCCTGTCCGTTTTAAGGGCTCACAACTCTAAGGGGTGTGCGTGAGAGGGTCGTGATCAATTGAGCAAGCAGGGTGTACGTGACTGGTGGCTGCATGCACCAGTAATTAGATCGGAACAAAACAGGATAGGGATTTTCACAGTGCTTTTCTATACAATGTCTGTAATCTATAGATAACAAAACCGATTAGGTTAGGGGTTGATCTTTAACTACCAGGCCCAGGGTGTGGCACCGGGCTGTCTGCTTGTGGATTTCATGTCTGCCTTTTAGTTTTTACTTTTTCTTTCTTTGGAGGCAGAAATTGGGCATAAGACAATATGAGGGGTGGTCTCCTCCCTTATTCCCATACTCTGCTGCATGAAGGATATAAATAGTTCCTAACAGCCTAGGATTCCTTTAAGAAAACAGAGAAGGCGCCAGGTTTCCTTTTGGGAGAAACCTCTGTTTTTCCTTATGGAACCCCAAGAGTGTAAACAGACAAATTCCTCTCAGATCTGTAAACCAAAAGTATCTGAGACAGGTCTCAATCAGTTTAGAAGTTTATTTTGCCAAAGTTAAGGTCAAGCCTGTGACACAGCCTCAGGAGGTCTTGACAACATGTGCCCAAGGTCTTAAGACTACAGTTTGGTTTTACACGTTTCAGGAAGGTGTAAGATATTAATCAATACGGCCGGGCGCGGTGGCTCAAGCCTGTAATCCCAGCACTTTGGGAGGCCGAGACGGGCGGATCACGAGGTCAGGAGAT
>NW_016827948.1:5445-7586 GCF_001698545.2 Rhinopithecus bieti
GGCCTCCCAAAGTGCTGGGATTACAGGCTTGAGCCACCGCGCCCGGCCCTTTGTGTAAATTTATATAAATAAGGTATTTAATTAAATTGTTGGTTTGATGGAAACAGCTAAATCCCTAGTTATTGGCCGAAAAAAAAAAAGAAAAAAACTTTATTTAACCTTAATGTTCTTACTTATGTAAACACTTGAACTTCACAGGCTATAAAAATGGTTAACAAGGAAATAATACTAAATGATGACTATCATAGTCTTTTTCTCTTTTCTTTCTTTTCTTTTTTTGTTTTTTGTTTTGTTTTGTTTTGTTTTGTTTTTTGAAACATGGTCTCCCTCTGTTGCCCAGGCTGGGGAGCAGTGGCATGATCACAACTCACTGCAGCCTTGACCTTCCAAGCTCAAGCAATCCTCCCACCTCAGCCTCCGAAGTAGCTGGGACCACAGGCTCACACCACCATATTGGCTAATTTTTTTTTTTTTTGTAGCTGCTGGGTCTCATCATGATGCCCAGACTGGTCTTAAACTTCTAAGTTCAAGCAATCCTCCTACCTCAGCCTCCCAAAGTGCTGAGATCCTCCTACCTCAACCTCCCAAAATGCTCAGGTTCCCACAGTGAGCCACTGTGCTCAGCCCCTATACTTTAAATAATCACTAGATTGCTAATAATACCTCATACAATGTAAGTGCTATGTAAATACTTGTTACTGTATTTTAAAATTTGTGTTATTTTTTATTGTTGTATTTTTTTCCACAAATATTTTCAATCCACAGCTGGTTGAATACAAGGATGTAGAACTTGTGGATACAAAGGGCCGACTGTAGTTGTAACTTGCACAAGCCCAGGTATATAAAAGGAATTAAAATTTGTTTTGTTCACATATCCTTTCTTGTTCCCCAAGACCATTGTTCCTCAAGAGAAATTATAGTCTCTTCCTTCTTTGTGATCACAATGCCTGGCTTACAGTAGGTGCTCAGTAAATGTTACAGAAGCATCATGTTCTCAAGCCCTTGCTGAACCTAGACCCAGCCTCCCTTTCAAAGAGGACTGTTCTGCCAGGTGCTTCACTCCATGTCCTACTTCTTTGCTCAAGTCCCTGGGGCCCTCAGACCTCCTGAATTTCCACCACTACTGCAGGGATCAGATCTTCCAATTCTCTAGTTTTCTTCCACTGTTGAAACTGTTGGTTCCAGTCTTTAAGTCTGCTGGGAAAAGACAAAACAAACATACAAACAAAAAACTGGCAATAGACAGGTTAACAGGAAGAAAAGCATACACATTTATTTGTATGGGAGTGGGAAGCAGGGTGTAGGGGCAACTACACCCCTACACCCAGAGGGCAAAGGGTAAGGGAAAACTTACCCTTTGCCCTCTGAAGGTTCACTGAAAAATCACCTGACAAATGGTGGATGAATAGGAGAAAAGGTGCCCAAATTTATTTGATCCTAGTTTTATGTGACATGAGAACCTTCAGAAAGAAGGTTCAAGGATATAGGAAAATTGTCCATTTTTATGCTCAGGTTCCACATGGTATGGATATTCAGAAACGTGATTGGTCAAAAGGGTATGATGCAGTGCTAATAGACTGAGTGGGGAAACCCAGCAAGCCCTCTCTGTGTAAATTCTTCTTAGCACCTCTGTGCAGCATTCCTTCCTTCTGAGTATGGGGCAAGACCCTCTCTGGAACAGAGGTCTTATGATCTACAAGATAGGTCAGATAAGATATATCAATTTCGTCTGGGCACAGTGGCTCACACCTGTAATCCCATCACTTTGAGAAGATGAGGCAGGCAGCTCACCTGAGGTCAGAAGTTTGAAACCAGTCTGACCAACATGGAGAAACCCCATCTACTAAAAATACAAAAAATTAGCCAGGCGTGGTGGTGCATGCCTGTAATCCCAGCTACTCGGGAGGCTGAGGCAGGAGAATCACTTGAACCATCTGAAAAAAAAAAAAAAGGCTGGGCATGGTGGCTCGTGCCTGTAATCCCAGCACTTTGGGAGACCAGGGCAGGCAGATCACAAGTTCAGGAGTTCAAGACCAGCCTGGCCAAAATGGTGAAACCCCATCTCTACTAAAAATACAAAAATTAGCCAGGCACGGTGGTGGACACCTGTAGTCCCAGCTACTCGGGAGGCTGAGGCAGGA
>NW_016827949.1:0-4384 GCF_001698545.2 Rhinopithecus bieti
GCACGAGAGGAGTGTATATCGATTAGGAACAACTGGAAAGGTAGGGACTACTGCCTCATGGATAAGGCATAGGTCCTGCATGAGACGATAGGCCCCAGAGCTTTTCCATACAGGCAGGATAGGAGTATTGCATGGTGAGTTGGTGGGAACTAGAATGTGCTGCTGGGCAGGTGCATGATGATGGGTTTTAGTCCCTGTCAGTGTTCAAGGGGCATAGGGAACTGGGGCCTAGAGGGAAACTGAGAAGGGTCTTTTAGCCGGATGCGGACCGGAGTGTGGTGCCGGGCAATGATCAGGGTGGAGGTGTCCCACACCTTAGGGTTAATGGGGACTGGAAATGGGAGTGTGGGGTCAGCCTGGAGGGGTTTGTCGGGTTAGAGAAGGGGAAGAGGAACGCGAGGTGTGGGGAGGGGTTGGGTTGGAAGTGAACTGAGGCCCCTAGCTTGGAGAGGAGATCTCGTCCTAACAAGGGGACTGGGCAAGAAGGAATGATAAGAAATGAATGCAAGAAGAGGGAGCCATCCAGGTGGCAAGACAGAGGAGGAGTCTGGCGGTAGGTGGAGGGAGTGCTGTCAATTCCCATGACTGTGACAGTGGAGGGGTGGCTGGGGCCACTGAAGGAAGGCAAAACAGAGTAGGTAGCCTCTGTGTCCATAAGGAAGGATATGGACTTATGAGCTACTTGGAGCATAACCCTGGGCTCGGCGAGAGTGAGAGGGGTCCCCGAGTCTGGGCCTCTTCAATCTTCATCAGTGTCAACGAGCTGGAAGGCGCCTCCAATGCCTGGAGGAGGGTCATCATGTGGAGGCGCAGCGACCGTCCTTAGGTCGGGGCAGTCTGACTTCCAGTGGCCCATCTGCCGACAGTTCAGACAGGGGTGTGTTGGCTCCTTTGGGTTAGGGCACTGCCTGGCCCAGTGGCTGTCGTTGCTGCACGTGAAGCAGGCACCAGGTGGCGCTTGGGTAGTACTTCCTTTCTGGGAGCTCCTGGAGCTGGCCGGCCTCAGGGCTGCTACCAAGGCCTGGGTTTGGAGTTGTACCTTCTGTTTTAGCCTGGCCTGTCGTTGGGCCTCAGGTGCTTCCTCCCTGGAGTTGCAGACCTTGAAGGCCAGTTTGACTAAATCCTGGATGGGAGTTTGAGGGCCTTCCTCCACCTTTTTAAATTTTTTTTGGATATCAGGGCCGACTGAGAAATAAAGTATGAAGCTAAGATGGCTCCTCCTGCAGGGGAGGCAGGGTCAAGGTGGGTGTACTGAATAAGTGACTCTGTCAGTCGGTTAACAGCCGGATTTTCATCTGAGCCTTGGACTACCTCATTTAACTTATTAAAATTGACTTGACTTATTGGAGGCTGCCTGCATGCCAGCAAGAAGGCATTGGACCATCATATCTCAGCAGTGGCGGCCTGCCTGACCAACCTGCTAGTCCTAGTTGGGCTCAGCTGAGGGCACCGCCTCAGTGCCAACTGGCATGGCATGGTCAGTTAAATGAAATAAGTTAGTGTGCTGCCTGGCTGCCGCTAGGATATGCTCCCATTCCTCAGGGGACAGGGTTGAGGTCATAACAACATGGGGATCATGCCAGGTGAGGTCATACGCCTGGCACAGGTATCTGAACTTTTTGAAGTACTGAGTAGGGTTGGCCAAGAAAGAGCCTACACACTCTTCAATCTTAGACAGGTCTGCCAGCGAAAACAGCACATGGACCCGGACTACTCCTTTGGCGCCTGCCACCTCTCGCAAGGGACACAGGAGGTCGGTCCTGGACCAAGTATGGGCTGAGACAGGCGAGGAAAGGGAGGAGGTGGAGGTAGGGGAGACAGAATCTGTCAGATTTGGCGAGGGCACAGGACGGGTGGAAGGGAGGGGAGGTGCTGACGAGGACGGGGATAATGGCGGGTCAGGGTAAGGAGAAGGTTGGGTGGGAGACCAAAAGGGTGGCCGGGATAGGGTGTCAGGAGGCTCAGAAAGAGAGGAGGAATCATCCCTACTTTGCAAGTAGTACCTGAGCTAACGAGCATTGAGTGCAGAGGTCTGGGTGAGAACCCAAGTCCTAAAAGGCTTGAACATAGGGTATCTCATACCATTTGCTTAGTCTCTTACAGAAGTTGGTCAGATCTATGAGGATGTTAAAGTCTAGAGTGCCTTCTGCAGGCCACTGAGACTGATTATCCAATTTATATTACGGTCATGCTACTGTGCAGAAGAAAATGAGCCACTTTTGTTTTAGGTCTTGGCTGAGACTTAAAGTCTGGAAATTAGCCAAGAGGCACCTCAGAGGGGATTTTCAGTTTGGTTTGGACTGGGAAGTTCCCATGATCCTAAGGCGGGCAATCCGGTGGCAATGGGAGCGTCCTCTCACTGCCAGGTGGAGTGCGGGGTATGGTGGCTTCCGGGGAGGTTGGACATCTCCTAGTCCCCAGTGCTGAGGTCACAGATGACCAGAGAGAGCCCTTGACGCGGTCACGCATTTCGGACAGGGACTCCCAGAAGGAGCCTACAGGACGGGGGAAAACTTACCCAGCAGTGATCGAACTGAGTCTTGGATTTGGTAAGGCAGCTCCTGGCTCGGAAAGGAGGTCCTGGCTCGGGGAGAGGAGAGCCTGCCCGACCCGGCAGGGATCCGGGGAGGGGGGTCTCCTCATGGGTTTCGGCACCAAATGTAAAGGTAAACTGAGGCTGGAGCCGAAACGGCAACGAAGACACAAGGCAAATGGCAGTGAGAACAGCCTTTTATTAGGGCTTGTGGGCGAGGATCCTCGGTCACAAGGTGTGGGCCGAGGAAGTTGCACTGAGGGAGGAGGGTAGGGGCTTTTTATAGCCCAAGAGGTAGGGAAGCTGGTTGTGCAAACAGGGCCTGGGGGGTCTTGAAACTACTGGGGCAGGAGTCGAGTAAGGGTCATGAGGAAGGGGTCTTTGGAAAATGTCAACCGAAACTGCTGTTTACGAACTTGTGAAATGCAGGTGAGCTGCAGGTCATGGGGGAGCGTGGTTGCCCAACCAGAACTCTGACGCATGGAAGTCTGCGGGTGTGTACAAGGGTGAAGGGAGTCTTTAACAAAAGGCCTGCTACGCCGGGTAACGCCGCCATGTTGGGTCTAGATTCCTGCCTAACAGTCACATTCTTGGTTTCTGTCCAATATGAATTCTCTTATGTTTATTAAGGTCTGAGGACCAGTTAAAAGCTTTGCCACATTCTTTACATTTGTAAGGTTGCTCTCCAGTATGAGCTGCCTTATGTTCCGTTAGATTTGAGGATGTAGTATAGGCTTTGCCACATTCTTCACATTTGTAGGGTTTCTCTCCCGTATGAGTTCTCCTATGTTTATGGAGGCCTGCAGACCATGTAAAAGCTTTGCCACATTCTTCACATTTGTATGGCTTCTCTCCAGTATGAATGATCTTATGCATAGTAAGGTGTGAGGAACGGGTGAAGGTTTTGTCACATTTATCACACTTGTATGGTTTTTCTCCCGTATGAATCTTCTCGTGTTTACGAAGGATTGAGGATGAAATAAAGGCTTTGCCACATTTACCACACTTGTATGGTTTCTCTCCCGTATGAATCTTCTCGTGTTTACGAAGGATTGAGGATGAAATAAAGGCTTTGCCACATTTATCACACTTGTATGGTTTCTCTCCCGTATGAATCTTCTCGTGTTTACGAAGGATTGAGGATGAAATAAAGGCTTTGCCACATTTACCACACTTGTATGGTTTCTCTCCCGTATGAATCTTCTCGTGTTTACGAAGGATTGAGGATGAAATAAAGGCTTTGCCACATTTATCACACTTGTAATGGTTTCTCTCCAGTATGAATTTTCTTATGTGAAGAAAGAGTTGCAGGATGGTTAAAAGCTTTGCCACATTCTTTACATTTGTAGGGTTGTTCTCCAGTATGGATTATCTTATGTGTAGTAAGGGTATAGGAGTACTTAAAGGCTTTGCCTCATTCTCCGCATTTGTATGGTTTCTCTCCAGTATCAATTTTTTTATGTGTAGTATGGATTGAGGACTGGTTAAAATCTTTGTCACATTCTACATATTTCAAAGTGTTTTTTTTCAGTATATCTTCTCTTATGCCTCTTAGAATTTGAAAATTGATGAAAGACTTTCACATATTTTAGCACATTGAAACATTTTGCTCTGGGTAGTTGCCAAACATTGGTTAAGCCCATTGTGACCTCTTTTGTGTACCTCACACTCATCCACGCTTTCACAGACTTTTTTAAACTGTAAATTGCCATGTCCATATTTTTCAAATTTTCTAAGTATCACTTTTTGGAAAGAGTCTTTTATGCTCTGCTCTGGCCGAAGGTCTTGGGCAAAATGAGAACACATAACTGAAAGAAACAATAAAAACACATTACTTCAATTGCTAGACTC
>NW_016827949.1:5364-7937 GCF_001698545.2 Rhinopithecus bieti
TGTAACAGGTAGCTTTTGTTAATTTCCAAATCTCTATCAAAGATTGTAATGTATACCAAATATTAAAACAACATGGCCCCATCAAAAAAATTTCAAAAGCATCCATAAAAGTATTTAAAGTAATTTTAAAATTCCAAATGAATTGAACAGCCCAGTGTTGGAGGCTCATTCCTGTAATCCCAACACACTGGGAGATCCAGGTGGGAAAATCACATGAGGTCAGGAGTTTGAGACCAGCCAGGCCAACACGGTGAAACCCTGTATCTGCTAAAATACAAAATTAGCTGGGCATGGTGGCAAGTGCCTGTAATCCCACCTACTTGAAAGGCTGACACAGGAGAATTGCTTGAACCTGGGCGGGGAATGTTGCAGTGAGTGGAGATTGTACCACTGCACTGCAGTCTGGGCAACAGAGCAACACTGTCTCAAAATAAAATAAAAAAGGCCAGGCACGGTGGCTGATGCCTGTAAACCCAGCACTTTAGGAGGCTGAGGTGGGTGGATCATTTGAGGTCAGCAGTTCAAGATCAGCCTGGCTGAGATCGCACCACTGTACTCCAGCCTTCGTGACAGAAAAGACTCTATAAGAAAAAAAATAGAAACCCCGACAACTACTGAAAATCAGAAAATGAGAATAAAAGAAATACTAAAATACCAAAAAACCAAAATTGTGGATATAAAAAATACAAAAAATAACTGAAAATTTATTAAAAGAAAATATGATGTAAACATGAAAACTGTACAAACTTAGATACAAATATATTTATAACAAACACACATATAAGCAAATTTTCAAAATCACATAATGATATTCCATTTATAAGCATAGTCACATGAGATAACCAGTGAATTTTTTTTTTAGACAGAGTTTCACTCTTGTTGCCCAAGCTGGAGTGCAATGATGTAACCTCAGCTCACTGCAACCTCCGCCTCCAGGGTTCAAGAGATTCTCCTGTATCAGCCTCACGAGTAGCTGGAATTACAGGCGTGCGCCACCATGTCTGGCTAATTTTTTGTATTTTAGTAGAAACAGGGTTTCACCATGTTAGCCAGGCTTGTCTCGAACTTCTGACCTCAGGTGGTCTGCCCACCTCAGGCTCCCAAAATGCTGGGATTACAGGCATGAGCCACTGTGCCCGACACCAGTGAACTTATTTAAAACATTTTGCACCTCAGAAAAAAACTGTGATATTGCTAAAGTTATTTAAAAAAAAAAAAAAAAAAAAAAGGCTGTGAAATGGGAATAATGCCATCAGCAAAATTGTACTACCTGGGCAATAGAGACTCAGTTTCAAAAAAAAAAAAAAAAGATGGGGCTGGGCGCAGTGGCTCAAGCCTGTAATCCCAGCACTTTGGGAGGCCGAGATGGGCGGATCACAAGGTCAGGAGATCGAGACCACCCTGGCTAATATGGTGAAACCCCATCTCAACTAAGGAATACAAAAAACTAGCCAGGCCATGAGGCGGGCGCCTGTAGTCCCAGCTACTTGGGAGGCGGAGGCAGAATGGCGTAAACCCAGGAGGCGAAGCTTGCAGTGAGCTGAGATCTGGCCGCGGCACTCCAGCCTGGGCGACAGAGCCAGACTCCGTCTCAAAAATAAATAAATAAATAAATAAACAAACAAACAGCATGAATCTTGCTTATATTCTCCAATTATAACCAAGTAATGTGCTCAGCAGAAAGCATGTAATAAAATATTCTGGTAAATTCATACCAAAATACTAATTTATAACAAATTTCTAAATATTTAGAAAATACTTTCAACTTGTAGGTTTCTTTTCCTTTTGGAGATGGAGTAAAATAAGTAAAAAGTTTCTGTTTGTAGATCATAAAGTCTTATATTTAAAAAACCATAAGCAGTACTTAAAAAACCATAAACAGTACTGTTTGGACAAACGGAGGCAAGATGGTGCAGTTCCGGGTTCTTCACTGTCAACTTTCCCGGGAAAGACACGGGTGGACCCCCGCAGGCACAACCCGACCTCCCACGGAGAAGAACCAGAACCCGCCTAGCCACGCCTACCGCCCCGCCCCCAACCCGCATATGTCCCGCCCACTGCCCGCCCACTCCCAGGCCCAGGACATAAAAGCCGCTGGGCGGTGGCACGGCGCGAACTTCCTTGGCCCCTCCTCCTACACGGGACCCAGGAACCTCCTCCGAGAACGTCGTGCGACCTTCCTTGGCCCCTCATCCTACAGGGGACCCAGGAACCTCCTCCGAAAACGCTGGTGCGAACTTCCTTGGCCCCTGCTCCTGTGCGGACCTAGGAACCTCGCCTGAGAACGCCGGAGCGACTTCATCGGCCTCCACCGCCGGAGACCGGTGAACCTCGCTCCCTCCTTCACATTGGCTTGTAAATAAAGGTTTTTTTTGCCTTGCCTACTTGCCTTTTCTCTGGCATTTGCTCCGGGGGTCACATTAAGGCAAATCAAGTACTTTAAAACCTTTCTAAACTGCCAAATATACTCAGTAAATTAACAAAACATAAAATTAACATACAAGTATATGGTCTCAAACACTTAAACTATCTGATAAAATAGAGAAAGGAAAAAGTCTCATTTACTATAGCAT
>NW_016827950.1:0-843 GCF_001698545.2 Rhinopithecus bieti
CAATTATACCAGTCTATTTTCAGTTATAAGAATGGGCCATACTGTTTCACCCCAGCATAACTGGGTAGTTTAAATTCTTCTTCCTGAAATATCCTTCCTAACTTTGCGCATTTGGTAAATATTTATTCATTCCCTGTTTCCATTTAATTACCTTCTCTGTGAAGATGTCTCAAATCTCACTCTCCATTGTTATACTTTATCACATTTTATGCTTGTTTCCCCTGCTACTAGATTGCTCTTATTCCTGAAGAGCAAAAGCCATGTCTTATTCATATATTTACTCTCAATGTGTTGCATAGTATCTAGCACATAGTGTGTTGGGAGGGGATGGTTAGTTAATGACTAAATAAACCTCCTCTCTGGCCTTATTTCCTACTATCCTACTGGTTCGATGGATATACATAGCATTT
The DNA here is from genome assembly GCF_001698545.2 of Rhinopithecus bieti. Lineage (NCBI taxonomy): Eukaryota > Metazoa > Chordata > Mammalia > Primates > Cercopithecidae > Rhinopithecus > Rhinopithecus bieti. The sequence goes on from NW_016827950.1 coordinate 411, forward strand.
TCTAGCCTCTCTGCTTTGCTGCTGCCAATCTCTGTGCCTACAATGTTTTCCACTACTTCATCTCAACCTACTGAAAACCTGTTTTCTGTGGGGCAGGTGATTCTCATCTCCTGTTGCTACCTTTTCTGATCACCATGGCTAAAAATGATCTCTTTCTTATCCTGATCTCTATTACACGGTGAGATCTTAGGATCAACAAGATCCAAAGATCAATAAGATTTTAGGATCGATAAGATCCAAAGATCAATAATATCTACTCTCTGCCCTCAAGAACTCACTGTCTACCATGGAGGTCCTTAAGCTAGGACAGTGGTTCTTGAGGCCTAGTGAATAAAATAATTACCTGGTGGGATTGTTCAAGATATTTGAGGCCTACCCTCAAAAGATTCTGATTCAGTAACTCAGGTTGCTTTATTTTTTTTTTTTTTTTTTT
>NW_016827950.1:5390-13961 GCF_001698545.2 Rhinopithecus bieti
GTTTGGAGAAAGTAAATAATATTTCCATGATCAGGCAGCTAGTACATAGGAGAGCCAGGATTCATTCTTTCAACTATTAAATATTAAAGAAATCTTTTTTTGTTGTTAATAAAACTCTTGTGGTTTCATTGTATCATCTGAACAAATCAGTGTCTGGGCAGTGAGGCAGCTGCTTTCTCCTTCCCTTCTTTGGGTTACTAGAGCAACTTCTCCACAGATTTAAAAAAAAAAAAAAAAAAGGACAACCTTTTGCATTACCTCAGTCTTTCCAACGCATGCGCTGGTACAACACAAACTTCTGCCGTCAGAAGCAACTAGTCCAGTGTCCAAACTTCACGCACAACACCTTGGTGGCAGCAGCGCACTGAGCCCACTCCCGCTGCAGCCCTGCTCATTTGTGCATGACATTTGGAGCATCTGGAAGAGTGGGAATAGTATTGGGAAGAGGAGGGATGAGGAAACAGTATGAGTGCCTGGCTGAGAGGAGGTCAACAGAAGTTGTGCAGGGCAAGCCTGAACATGTCATTGCTGAAAGCATCGTTGACGTTCTTTAATAGGAACATCTGGTGGAACCCCATGATGAGGTCTTCATCCGCCTTAAGCTGACCCCACAGCCATGCTGATGATGCAGCCATCTGGCGTGGGCTAATGGTCCTGCACTGTGATGCTGTGCTGGATTTTCTGGAACGGAAGGCTAGACAACTTCTCCACAATGGCAGCTTTCCCCTGGAACTGTTGTCCTTCTCACGTAAGGCATGATGCATCAACGTAAATTGCACCTAATTGGGTTCTATCGTTATCAAATAACTGGTAGTAATGTTGAATGAAGCTGGATCCAACCTGCTCCCAAATTGGCTTGTGTCCCATTCTGGAGCATCACCCGGCCTTGCGGAGACCCGAGGGGCTGGCATGATGGCGGCAATGGAGGCGGCCAAGAAACCTTTAAAATATGATTGGCATCTCTATATAGCCAATATTTCATTAGAAAAGGATAAGTCATCATAATTCAATTTCTATTTATTTAGTTAGTCAGTTAGTTATTGCAGGGACAAGGTCTCACTATGTTGCCCAGGCTGATCTCAAACTCCTAGGCTCAAGTGATCCTCCCACCTCAGTCTCCCAAATTGCAGGGATTATAGGCGCAAACCACCATGCCTGGCCTATAATTAAACTTCTATCCATTTTAGTATTTTAGTTTTTTGTGACTTTTGTTTTTTGACACAGATAGATATTCATAGATATTTTCACTCTACTGCCCCGGCTGGAGTGCAGTGGTGCCATCATAGCTCACTGCAACCTAAAACTCCTGGGCTCAACAAATCCTACAGCCTCAGCCTTCCAAGTTGCTGGGACTACATTAGTGTACCATCATTTCCAGCTAATTAAATTTTTTTTTTAATTTAGAAACAGGGTCTCATTATATTGTCCAGGCTGGTCTCGAACTTCTGACCTCAAGCAATCCTCTCACCTTGGCCTCCCAGAGTGCTAGGATTACAGGTGTGAGTCACCGTGCCTGGCCTTCTATTCATTTTAACTTGAAAGCATACTTTCTTTCTATTTAACCTTGGTTCCTGTAAGCTTCTTCATTTTTGAACTCAAGCCAGGTCCCCACACAGGGTTAGTTCTCCTAGTTCTCAGTTTTTATAATTCATGACTACCACTCTACTGACTGTGTCCATAACCCCCAGGGCCTCCTCTCTGTTTTGCCGCTTGTAACCCAGGCCTTAACTTGTCCTCTAGGGTCTAAGATTCATATCTATATTTTTCCACATTCCTCTTTTTTTGTTCTTTTTCTTTCTTGTTCTTTTCTACAGAGCCGGGGGACTACTCACCTGGCTAAACCAGAATGACACAGATTGCCTCATAAACTGGAATTCTGGCAGCCCAAGAGCACAATATCCCAGGTCACAAATGACAGAGGACTGTACAAGCAATATATTTTTTGTGATTTTTTTTCTGATGGCTGCTAGAATGAAAATAAAGAAATATTACATCTCTAAGAGTAACCATTAAATTCTTCAATATTATTTCAGAGTAGAAATCAATTTAATAAGTCCCCAGCACAGTGATAAATAATTTTTCTGCTGTTGTCAACCAATATCAAATATAAAGTACTAGTACAGAAACAGCTATAAGGCTCCTTTCCGGCTGATCAGCTCCTCTCCTCCACTCCATTGCCAGCAATTATGCACCTCAGTATCCAACTATTCCAATGTTCTTTTATCCTGTAACAAATGGTAGCCAGAACTCAATATGTGCCAGATTTATCATCACGGCAATCAATATTCTTAGGGTTTCATAACTGGAGCTCTACACCTCTGATTCACTCTCATTTTTGCTTTACATTTTCTCTTCCATGCTTCTAGCTATGTATATTATTTATACAGCGATAAAATTATATCAAATATAGCTAGGGTAATTAAGATGGAACCCTCACACTAAAGCAGATCCCAAGTAGTCCTCTGTATATTGTGGATTGCAAATGGTCCTGGAAAAGAATATAAAAGGTCATTCCAAAAAGCCAATACATGTTTTTAGAGATGAGTTCTCACTCTGTCACCCAGCCTGGAGTGGAGTGGTACAATCATAGCTCACTGCAGCCTGGAATTCCTGGGCTCAAGTCATCCTACTGCCTCAGTCTCCTGAGTAACTGGGACTATAGGTACACACCACTATGCCCGGCATCAATACATTTTTTTAAGCTCCAATTTTCTAATTACAAATAGACAAAAAATTCATCACAATATACTGGACACAGCCCAAGGAAAAATCTGTTTGATACTAAACTGCATTCTTACCAAAATTATGATCTATAGTCAACTTTAATTCTAGTGGTGGCATTAATAACTTATCACATATACCAATTTCACGCTTGTCATAGTCACAGTATTCCAAAGCTGTCAAATTACTTCCCAGCTACAAATATCAGTTCCCAAATTTCACTGAGATCTAAACAAAACAATTTCAAAAAGTTTCCTAAATTTACTGTCTAGGAAAAAATATATACAATATATTTAAAATTTTTATGTATATATTTTTATATGTAATAATAAATATATACATATAAAAATATAATATTATATATGCCTATATATATATATATATTTTTTTTTTTTAGATGGAGTCTCACTCTGTCCCCCAGGCCTGGAGTGCAGTGGCATTATCAATGGCTCCTGCAAAGCCCACCCACTCAGTTCTGCCATTCTCTGCCCCACCCAAAAGCTGTGCGTACAGGCCGCCCGCCACCCACGCCCGGCCTAGTTTTTTTGGTAATTTTTATAAGACGGCCGTTCACCATGTTAGCCCAGGATGGTTTCGATCTCTGACCCATGATCCACCCGCCCTCGGCCCCCAAAGGCTGGATACAGGCATGAGTCACTCACTGCACCCGCCTGGAAGAAATTCAACAATAATGACCAGTTATGTTCCTGGATCCCACAACCACATAGATCCAATATATCTTTTTTCTTATACAACAATTGCACCTATGCTTAGCCAAACAGCCACCATTCCCTAAAACCTTCCAGCTTTTGGTCATGCCCATCCATCAGCCCCCTCTATCAACCTCTCCTTACCTGAACTCTTGTCCACCTCAAACCATGAAACTGTGCTGTTTTTCCTCCCCTGGCCCAAGCCTCATTTAGCTGTTTTCTCTTTGCTTTCTCTCTCCTCATCATCATCTCTTCGTCTCTCTCTCACTCTCTCTCTAAGACAGTGGGTCCTGCCTCATGGTTGGCCCCACAGGCCCTGGCCTTGAATCCTGGGCTTTTCAGTGGTCCCTCACACTTTCCAGCCTCCGATAGCCTGGAATTACAGGTGCAACAAATACCCAGGCTGAGGCGGTCATTTTCACCTTTGCTCATATCTCCCCCATAATCAGATCCAGGTATCATCTTCCCTGTATCTTCCCGTTCACCTGGATCCCCAGGTATATTACCATCTTACCTCAATAACCCTTTCCTTCAATCCATATACTCAAATTTTTAATGACTCTCTCATGGTTAAATGAAAATCTCAAAATTCTCCCCCCAAACATTCACGGGACCTTCCAGAACCAACTGTTGTTTTTCTCATCTGAAAGCTTCCTCATTACCCCCCTGGATGATCTAACACCCAGAACCTCATGGATCCCTTGACATACCCTATTCTAATTTGATCTTAATCCATTTAACATCATTTCTTTTTTTTTTTTTTTTTTTTTTTTTTTCAGGGGAAAGCACAACTCAGTCTCGTCACTACCACACATTAACGATCCGATTTTTCCCCTGTATTTGGGGGAAAGCGCAAGGCCAGCACACCCAGAAGCAATGGATTGGGCCCTTACCCTGAAAAAACCACTTTGTGATCCAATGGTATCCCCCCTCCAGGTATCATATTTGTTTCCTGGAGTGACACTTGGAATGCTCTACTTCCAAAACCAAACACAAGAGGAAGCACTTCCTCAGAACTACTTGTTATTCACCTCTCCCCTAAACCCTTAACTCCTGGAATTTACCCTCATGACCAAGGCCCTTTATTCCATTAACCCCTTTATACCCTATTTTCCAAAGCCCATCATGTACTTTTGGGCGTTGGTTTTGTGTGTGTTGTTGTTGTTGTTGTTGTTTCCGGGGGGGGTGGGACTGAATTCCTTTTATTTAAAAAAGAATTTTATTCCCACGGCCCTTTGGGGACAGGTGGTGTTTGGTTACATGAAAGTAAAGTTCTTAGTGGTGATTGTTGAAGATTTTGTGCCACCCATCACCCGAGCAGTATACCCCTGACCATATTGTAGCTTTTATCCTCACCCCCCTTCCAACCCTTTCCCCCTGAGTCCCTAAAAGTCCATTGCCATCACGTACTTTTGGACTGCACTTCCTTGTCTACTTAGGAAAGAGTCTATGGACAGTGGGACTTCAATAAAAGTAACAAGCACTCTCTATTCTCCTAACCCCCTTGATTTCCACCAACACCTATTATGTCAATTCTCACCCACAAATCAACCAAACTATTTATATTCTCCATTCTGCTAACAAAGCACTGCTGAGTAAAATTATATACTTCTGTCACCAGCTTCCCTTCCATCCTCCCACTCCCTAACAGAATGTCTTTTTTAAAAGTTGCAAATTAAAAAGTAAGATATTTATGGATACAATAATGAATTTTGAAAGATGACACTTGTGGAAGGCCTAAATTGAGCTAAGTAATAACATATGCCATTACATCCAATACTTTTTTTTTTTGTAGTCAAGAACACTAAGAATGATCTTTTGGCGGGCGCGGTGGCTAAAGCCTGTAATCCCGCACCTTTGGGAGGGCCCACAGAGACAGCGACACGAGGTCAGGAGATCGAGACCACCCTGGCTAGCACGGTGAAACCCGTCTCTACTAAAAAACAAAACCCTAGCCGGCGCGAGGGGCGGCGCCTGTAGTCCCAGCTACCAGAGGCTGAGGCAAGGAGAATGCGTGAACCCGGAGGGGAGCTTAGCAGTGAGCCTGAGATCGCCACTGCACTCCCAGCCTGGTGACGAGCAGACCCATCTCAAAAAAAAAAAAAAAAAAGAATGATCTTTTTAAAACGTAAATTAGTGGCCGGGAGTGTGGTGCCTCACCTGTAAGCAGCACTTTGGAAGGCCCAAGGCAGGCAGATCACGAGGTCCAAGAGATCGAGACCATCCTGGTCAACAATGGTGAAACCCCATCACTAACTAAAAGACAAAAATAGCTGGGGGTGGCATGCACCTGTAAATCTCAGCTACTCGGGATGCTGAGGCAGGAGAAATCACTGAACCCGGGAAGCCGAAGCTTGCCAGTGAGCTGAATTGTGCCACCGCACTCCAGCCTGGGACAGATGAGACACCGTCTCAAAAAAAAAAAAAAAAAAAAAAAAAAAAAAAAAAAAACATAAATAGGCCAGGACTTCTGGAATGGCAGAGGAACTCAGCAAATCCCTCTCTTCCTTAAAACAATGATAAAACTGGAAAAAAATGCAAAAACAATAATTTTCAGACTCTGGAAATAGACAGAAATTTAAATTAAAAGCATTTAAGAAAACCTGTGGAACCCTTTTGGCTAAGAACAGTGGGAACTAACGGCCGCTTCATCCCCCTGCTCCCACTAGACCCTTGGAGCTGATTTTACAAAAAGTCAAGGCAAGCCATAAAAAAATAACATTTAGATCTGAAGGGAATACTTCATAAAGAATAGCACCCAAAAAATCCATACCCAGGGTGCTTAAAACAATAGCTAACTCAATTTCATACAAACATGGGAAGCCATATCACAGTTACCGAAGTTACAATATTGGTTGGAGCAAGCAACAGCATAGGCAGTCCTGCCAGAATTTACAGAGAGATCCAAAAACAGGACAGTAATAGGGGGCTGGATAAGCAAACTTCAAGGCCATCCGTTGTCAGGAGGCTGTGTGCCATGTGCAAGCTGCACTGAAGTCAAGGGTACCAGAGAGGGCCTAGTTATTTACATTCCCTGGCTGAAAATGTGAGGCCCTTGCACAAGGCACAGGACATGAGAAGCCTATCAGTGAAGTAAAGGTCCAGAAGATTGTAAACTCTCCAAACTTTGAATGTGTTTCCCAAAACCACACACAACTCGTCAGCAAAGGCAGAAGACATACTTCCGCCAAGGTTTTAAGGACAACCTCCACAAATTTATTGACTGGACCCACTAAAGTTACCCTGACCCAGATAATGATACCTAGAAAGCAGGCTAGAAATGAAAAAAAAATTAAACGAAAAAAAAAAATATTATTTTAATTTTATTTATTTTTTGAGACAGAGGTCTTGCTCTGTTGGCCAGGCGGAAGTGCAGTGGCACAAATCTCAGCCACTGCAACCTCTATCTCCTGGGGCTCAAGCAATTCTTCTGCCTCAGCATCCCGAGTAGCTGGGATTACAGGCATGTGCCACGAAGTCCGGCTAATTTTGTATTTTAGTAGAGACGGGGTTTCACCATGTTGGCCAGGCTGGTCTCCAACTCCTGACCTCAAGTAATCCGCCCACCTCGGCCTCCCAAAGTGCTGGGATTACAGGCATGAACCACCGTACCCGGTCAATTTTTTTTTATTTTAACTGAGCAAAAGTCTGGGTACGGTGGCTCATGCTTGTAATTCCAGCACTTTGGAAGGCTGAGGCAGGAGAATCGCATGAGGCGAGAAGTTCAAGACCAGCCCGGGCAACATAAGGAGACCCTGTCTCTACAAAAAAAAATTAAAAATTAGCTGAACATGGTGGCACGTGCCTGTGGTCCCAGCTACTTGGGAGGCTGAGGCGGGAGGATCACTTGAGCCCAGGAGATTGAGGCTGCAGTGACCTATGATCACACCACTGCACTCCAGCCTGGGCAACAGAATGAGACCCTGTCTCTGAAGGACAGGAGGGGAGGAGGGACAAGAGGAAAGGAGAGGAGGACAAGAGAGGAGAAAGAAAATACAACAGAGGGGTGGAGGGGGATGGGGCAAAAAAAAAAAAAGATAAAAAAAGGAAAGCTACAACAATCATTAGGGAGTGGGGATCAGAACACTAAGCTTAACATTCTGAGGAACTGCAAGACTGTTTTCCAAAGTAGCTACACTCATTAGGATGTCTATCATAAAAATGATGGACAATAAGTAAGTGTTGGCAAGGGTGTGGAGAAAACTGAAACCCTCATACTCTACTGGTGGAAACGTAAAATGGTACAACCAATGTAAAAAGCCTGTGCTTTGGAAAACAATGTGCCAGTGCCTCAAAAGGCTAAACATTAGAGTTACTCTATGACCCAAAAAGCAGAAACAACCCAAAACGTCCATCAACTGATGAATGGATAAGTGTTATATATATATATCCATACAGTGGAATATTATTCACCCATAAAAAGGAGTGAAGTACTGATACATGCTATAACATGGATGCCTTGAAAACATTATGCTAAGTGAAAGAAATCAGACACAAAAGACCACATATTATATGATTCCACTTATATAAGATGTCCAGAGTGTGCAAATTCATAGAGGCAGTAAGTAGATTAATGGCTGCCAGGGGCTGAGGGGAGGGGGAAATGGAAAGTGCACACTAATGGATATAGGGTTTATTTTTGGTGTGAGGGAAATGTTCTGGAATTAGATAGTGGTGATAGTTGTACCACCTTGTGAATATATTAAAAACCACTGTGTTATGCATTCTAAAAGGATGAATTTTATGGCATGTATATTTCAAATTTTAAAAACACCTAGTGCTAAGTGAAAGCAAAAGGCTATATAGCATATGATTTCATTTACATAAAATATCTAGAAAAGGCAGATCTACAGACAGTATATTAGTGGTTGCCTGGGGCTACAGACATGAAGCAGGATTGGCTGCAAAAGTATATAGGAGATCTTTTAGTTTGATGGAAATGTTTTAAAACTGGATTGTGGACATAGTTGCACAACTATAAATTTACTAAAAGTTTTGAATTGTATATTTAAAATAAGTGAATTTTATGCTATGTAAATTAAACTTTAATAAAGCTGTTTTTTAAAAAAAGAAAATATAAGTCAACTAGGACTCCTTGGAGAAATAGCAAGTCTGAGGCAGGAAATATATAAACCTTGTG
>NW_016827951.1:0-4997 GCF_001698545.2 Rhinopithecus bieti
TGGCGGGCCCCCTCCCCCAGCCTCACTGCTGCCTTGCGGATAGATCGTGGCAGACTCTGTGTTAGCAGTGAGGGAGGCTCTGTGGGCGTGGGACCCTCCCGGTCAGGTGTGGGATATATTCTCCTGGTGTGCCTGTCTGCTTAAAGCGCAGTATTGGTGTGGGAGTTACCCGATTTTCCAGGTGTTGTGTGTCTCAGTTCCCCTGGCTAGGAAAACGGATTCCCTTCCCCTTGCGCTTCCAGGTGAGGCGATGCCTCGCCCTGCTTCAGCTCTCCCTGGTCAGGCTGCAGCAGCTGACCAGCACCGATTGTCCGGCCCTCCCTAGTGAGATGACCCCAGTACCTCAGTTGAAAATGCAGAAATCACCGGTCTTCTGTGTCGCTCGCGCTGGGAGTTGGAGACTGGAGCTGTTCCTATTTGGCCATCTTGCTCCGCCCCCTGAATTTTTTTAAGACAGTTTCTTTTTCCTAATTCTGTGAAGCATGTCCTTACTAGGTCAGTGGAAATAGCATTAAATCTGTAAGTGGTTTTGAGCAGTATGGCCATTGTTACCACATTGATTCTATCTATCTATGAACATATAATAATTTTTAATTGTTTGTGTCATCTCTGATTTCTTTGAGCAGTGTTTTGTATTTCTCATTGTACAGAACATTCACCTTTCTGCTTAGCTGTATTTCTAGTTATTTTATTCTTTTTGTGGTACATGTGAGTTGGATTATGATCCTGATTTGGCTGTCATCTTGCATGCTGTTAGTGTATAGAAATGCTACTGAGTTTTATAGATTGATTTTGTATCCCGAAACTTTGCTGAAGTTGTTTATTAGGTGAAGAAGCTTTTGGGCAGAGACTGTGCGATTTTCTAGATATAGAATCATGTCATCTACCAATAGGGAAAGTTTAAGTTCTGCTTTTCTTATTTGGATGCCTTTTATTTATTTCTCTTTCCTGATTTCTCTGGCTCGGAATTCCAGTACCCTGTTGAATAAGTGTGATTAGAATAGACATCCTTGTCTTGTTCTGGTTCCAAAGGGGAATGCTTTCAGCTTTTTTTTTTTTTTCATTTAGTTGATGTTGCCTATGGGTTTGTCATGGATAGCTCTGATCTCAAGCTATGATCCTTCAATGCCTAGTTTCTTGAGAATGTTTAACACAAAGAAATGTTGAGTTTTATCACAAGCTTTTTCTACATCTATTGAGATGATTATGTGGTTTCTGTTTTTAGTTCTGTTTATATGATGAATTAAATTTATTTATTTGCATATGTTGAACGAACCTTGCATCCCAGGGATAAAATCGACTAGAGCATCGTGGATTAGCTTTTTGATGTGATGTTGGATTCAATCATCTATGTTCATCAAGCAAACTGGCCTGAGTTTTTCTCTTTTCATTGTGTCTCTGCCAGGTTTTGGTATTAAGATGATGTGGGCCTCATAGAATGAGTTGAGGAGGAATCTCTCCTCCTCAATTTTTTTGGAATAGTTTCAGTTGTAATTGTAATAGCTCTTAATAGAGCTGGCATAATTTAGTTGAGAATCTGTCTTATCCTGGGCTTTTTTTTTTTATTGATAAGCTTATTAATACCAACCAATTTTTGAACTCCATATTGGTATATTCCAGGATTCAACTTACTAGTTCAAACTTGGGAAGCTGTATGTTTTCAGGAATTTGTGTGTTTCTAGGAAAACATAGGAGGTTTTTTATTTTGTGTGCATAGATATGTCTGTAGCAGTCTCTAAGGTTTGCTGTATTTCTGTGGGGTGAGAGGTTAACTCCCCTTTGTCATTTCTGATTTTGCTTACTTGGACCTTCTCTCTCTCTTTCTTTATTAGTCTAGCTAGTGGTATATCAATCTTATTTATTCTTTCAATATACCAGATCCTAGATTTGTTGACATTTTGTATGGTTTTCATATCTCAATTTCCCTCAGTTCAGCACTGATTTTGTTTTATTCTCATTTTCTGTTAGCTTTGGGGTTAGTTTGTTCTTCTTTTGGTAGTCCTCTGGATGTGATGTTAGGTTGTTAATTTAAGATCTTTCTATCTTTTTGATGTGGGATTTTAGTGCTATAAACTTGCCTCTTAACAATGCTTTCGCTGTGTCTCAGAGATTCTGGTATGTTGTATCTTTGTTTTCAGTGTTAAAGAATTTCTCAGTTTCTGCCTTGATTTCATTGTTTACCCAAAAGTCATTCAGGAGCAGCTTATTTTATTTCCATGTGAATGTATGATTCTGAGTGATTTTCTTAGTATTGGCTTCTATTGTTATTGGGCTGGGGTCTGAGATTATGTTTGCTATGATTTTGGTTTTTTGAATTTGCTGATAATTGTTTTATGGCTGATTTTGTGTGTGATTTTAAAGTATGTGCCATGTACAGATGAGAATGTATATTCTGTTTTTTGGGTGTGAAAAATCCTGTAGATGTCTGTTAAGCCCATTTGGTGAAGTGCCAAGTTCAGGCCCCAAATATCTTTGTTAATTTTTTGCCTCAGTGGCCTAATACAGTTAGTAGGGTACTGAAGTCTCTATTATTGTATGGGTATCTAAGTTTTTTCATAGGTCTCGAAAAACTTACTTTATAAATCTGGGTGCTCCTGTGTTGGGTGCATATATACTTAGGAAGGTTAGGTCTTTTTGTTGAATTGAACCCTTTATCATTATGTAAGTCATTTCTTTCTCTTTTTTTTTTTAAATTATTGTTAGTTTAAAGTTTTGTTTGAAATTAGAATAGAAAAAAAAAAGAAATTAGAATAGAAACCCATTTCTTCTGTTTTCTGTTTGCTTGGTAGATTTTTCTCCATCTTCTTACTTGAGACCTATGGGCGTCACTGCATGTGAAAAGGGTCTCTTGAAGACAGTGAACAGTTGGGTCTTGCTTCTTTATCCAACTTGCCACTCTACCTTTCAATTTGTGGTATTTAGTCCATTTACATTCAAGGTTAATATTATGTCTAGATTTTATCCTGTCAGCATATTGATAGCTGGTTATTTTGCAGACTTGATTGTGTGATTTCTTTTTAGTTTTAATAGTCTATATAGTTAAGTGTGTTTTTATGTTGGCCAACAATAGTCTTGCTTTTTACATTTAGCACTTCCTTAAAACCTTTTATAAGGTGGGTCTGGTGATAATAAATTTTCTTAGTATTTGCTTTTCTGAAAAGGATCTTGTTTCTCTCTTGCTTATGAAGCATAGTCTTCCTGGATATAAAATTTTTGGTGGAATTATTTTCTTTGGGTATGCTTTATATAGATACCCAACCTGTTCTGACTTGCAGGGTTTCTGTTGAAAGTTCTGCTGTTAGCCTGATGGGGTTCCCTTTTTTAGGTGGCCTCCTCTCTAGCTGCCTTTAACGTTTTTTCTTCCATTTCGACCTTGGAGAATCTCATGTGTGTTTTTCATGGGGATGGCATCTTGTATAGTATTTTGATGGCATTCTTTCTGTATTTCCTGAATTTGAATGTTAACCTCTCTAGTGAGTTTGGGGAAATTTTAATGGATGACAACTTCACTTATGTTTTCTGTGTTGCTTGTTTTCTCTCCTTCTATTTAGGAATGCCAATGAGTCATAGATTTGGTGTGTTTACATAATCCCATTTTGCTCAGAAGGGGTTTTCTTTTTCGTCATTTTTTAAAATTTTTGCTTACTGAGTTATTTCAGAGAACTAACCTTTGAGCTCTGAGATGCTTTCCTCAGCTGTGTTGATTCTGCTGTTAACACTTGCAATTGTATTATAAAATTCATGAAGTGAGTTTTCTTAGCTATCATACAGTTTAGTTTTAATGGCCATTTTATTATTCATCTCCTGTATTATTTTGTTCTTTTTCTTAAATTTCTTTGATTTGTTTAAGCTTTCCCCTGAATTTCCATGACTTTTTTTTCTATCCATATTCAAAATTATATTTTTGTCATTTCAGCCATTTCAGCCTGGTTAAAATTCATTGCTGGGGAAGTATAGACTTGTTTGGATGTGAGAAGACATCTGGCTGTTTGAGTTGCCAGAGTTCTTGTGTTTTTTATTTGTCGTCTGTGTAAGCTGATGTTCCTTCTATCTTTGAAGTCGTTATCCTTTGGATGGCTTTTTTATTTGTTTTCTTTGTTGATGCCCTTGAGAGTTTCATTGTTGTATAAGGTAGCTTCACTCAACTGGATTTATTTCTGAAAGATTTTAGGGAACTAAAATTCAGTTCAGCATTCCTGGTCTGCATACTCTTACTCTGTGTTCCTGATACCAGTACCCTGGCTTTGTTCTCTGGCCCCTCAAAGTTAGGAACCTACAGCATTGGAGGTGCTGATGTGTTCCTGGCCCACTGGCCACAACATTCCAATGGGTAGTGCCAACCTATGTGCTTCTTTTGGGCTGTGGAAACAGGATCTATGGTCACTTACATATGCCAGGATCCATGGCAGAAAAATGGGGTAAACATATGTCAAGAGGGGAGAAGGAGCAGTGGAAATGAGACTGTGGTTTTTTTCTTCTGTGTGCTTACTTCAGTGGCAGGACTCAGGTGGGGATGGGGTTTAGAGTCCATCACCATTTTCTAATTTCAGAACTTGTTCATCGTTCCCAAGAGAAACCTCATTAATAGTCATTCCCCATCCACTATGTCCCCACCCTCAGCCCTTGGTGAAAACTAATATATTTTCTATTTCTATAAATTTGCCCATTCCAGGGATTTTATATAAATCAAAATATATGACATGTGATATTTTGTAACTGGATTATTTCACATAGTATGTCTTCAAAGTTCATAGATGTTGTAGCATGTAACTGTACAAATATTGTCTCCCTGTTGTTTGTCATTCCATTTTCTTTTTTTTTCTGTCTTGAAATATATATATATTATTATACTTTAAGTTCTATGGTACATGTGCATAACGTGCAGGTTTGTTACATATGTATACTTATGCCATGTTGGTGTGCTGCACCCATCAACTCGTCAGCACCCATCAATTCATCATTTATATCATGTATAACTCCCCAATGCAATCCCTCCC
>NW_016827951.1:9624-12118 GCF_001698545.2 Rhinopithecus bieti
GTGCCTGTATGCTTAAAGTGCAGTATTGTGGTGGGAGTTACCCGATTTTCCAGGTGTTGTGTGTCTCAGTTCCCCTGGCTAGAAAAACGGATTCCCTTCCCCCTTCCGCTTCCAGGTGAGGTGATGCCTCGCCCTCCTTCAGCTCTCGCTGGTCAGGCTGCAGCAGCTGACCAGCACCGATTGTCCGGCACTCCCTAGTGAGATGACCCCAGTACCTCAGTTGAAAATGCAGAAATCACCGGTCTTCTGTGTCGCTCGCGCTGGGAGTTGGAGACTGGAGCTGTTCCTATTTGGCCATCTTGCTCCGCCCCCTGTCATTCCATTTTCTAGTGGTGTGTTTTGGAACACAAACATTTATAATTTCAATGAAGTCCAATTTATCTATTTCCTTTTATTGATTGTGCTAAACCATAGCCTGTACTGGAGGGGTGAAAGCTATAAAAAGAAATTATTGAGTCAGTTGATAAAATTGAAATACAAATGGTAGGTTAAATACAAGTATTAGGGTCAGACAAGGTGGCTCACACCTGAAAGCCCAGCACCTTGGAAGGCCAAGGTAGGAGTATCACTGGTGCCCAGGATTTTAAGACCAGCCGAGACAAAATAGTGCGATCCCACCTCCAAGAAAAATAAAAGAATTAGCCAGGCATGGTGGTGCACACCGGTAGTCCCAGCCACTCTGGAGGCTAAGGTGGGAGAATCACTTGGCCTGAGAGGTTAAGGCTGCAGTAAGTTATGATAATGTCACTTACTACAAACTGAAAGGCTTTCAGTTTTTCACCATTCAGTGTTATACTACCTGTGTGTCCTTTGTATATGGCTCTTATTATGTTGAGATATGTTTATTCAATAAACAGTTTTTTAAGGGTTCTTATCATGAAGGGATGTTGAATTTTATCAAATGTTATTTTAGCATCAATTAAAATAATCATAAGGTTTTTTTCATTTATACATATACTAAACGATACTTGCATCTCAGGGAAAAATCTCACTTGATCATAATGGATGATCTTTTTAATGTATTGCTGAATTTGGATTGGTAGTATTTTGTTGGAAATTTCTGCATCACTATTCATCCGTGATAATGGCCTGTAGTTTTTTTTTTTTTTTTTTTTTTTTTTTTTTTTTTAATGTGTCTTCAGTTTTGGTGTCAGGGTAATACTGGCCTCATAGAATGAGTTTACAAGTATTCCCTTTTCCACTGTTCTTCAGAATAATTTGAGTAGAATTGGTATTGGTTCTTCTGTAAATATTGGGTAGAATGCAGCAGTGAACCCATCAGATCTTCAGCTTTTCTTCACTGGGGAAGTATTTATTATGGCTTTGATTTTTTGTATTTGTTATTGGTCTGCTTAGGTTTCTAATTTCTCCATGGTTCAATCCTTGTAGGTGGTATGTGTTTGGGAATTTGTCTTTTTTTCTAGATTTGTCAATTTATTGGCATATTGTTGCACATAGTAGCCACTAATGATGCGTTCAATTTCTGCAGTATCAGTCGTAATGTCTCCTTTTAAATATCTGATATTATTTATTAGGGTCTTCTCCCTTTGTGCTTAGTCTCCTTAAATATTTTTCAATTTTGTTGTTCTTTTAAAAAATCCAACTTATTGTTTCCTTTATCTTTTATGTTGTTTTCTCCATTTCAAATTGATTTATTTCTGCCCTCATACTTATTTTTTTCTTTTAATAATTTTGTGTTTGGTTTGCTCTTACTTTTCTAATTTTTAGACATGTATTGTTAAAGTTATGTATTTGAAGTTTTATTTTTCTTTTTTGATGTAGGCACTTATAGCTATAAACTTTTCTCTTAGTACTGCTTTTCCTGTATCCTATAGGCTTTGATATGTTATATTTCCATTATAGTTTATCTCAAGAAAGTTTTCGATTTTCCTTATAATGTGTTCATTGTCCCACTAGTCATTCAAAAGCACATTGCTTAGATTCCATGTGTTTTTAGTTTCCAAATTTCCTCTTCTTATTGATTTAGCATTTTATTCCCTTGTGGTCAGATAAAATGCTTGATATATTTAAATTTTTTGAATGTTTTATTCCTTGTTTTGTCACCTAACATATTGTTTGTCTTTAAGAATAATCTATGTTCTGGGGCGGAGCAAGATGGCCGAATAGGAACAGCTCATCTCCAACTCCCAGCGTGAGCCACACAGAAGACCGGTGATTTCTGCGTTTTCAACTGAGGTACTGGGTTCATCTCACTAGGGAGTGCCGGACAATCGGTGCTGGTCAGCTGCTGCAGCCCGACCAGCGAGAGCTGAAGCAGGGCGAGGCATCGCCTCACCTGGGAAGCACAAGGGGAAGGGAATCCCTTTTCCTAGCCAGGGGAACTGAGACACACAACACCTGGAAAATCGGGTAACCCCCACCCCAATACTGCACTTTAAGCAAACGGGCACACCAGGAGATTATTTCCCAAACCTGGCAGGGAGGGTCCCACGCCCATGGAGCCTCCCTCATTGCTAGCACAGCAGTCTGCCAG
>NW_016827952.1:0-2966 GCF_001698545.2 Rhinopithecus bieti
GGAGGAGAAATAAAGACTCTACCAGACTAACAAAAGCTGAAGGATTTTGTCATCAAGGAGATTTTTTCAATCTGAAAAAAAAAGGATGTCGGTGAGCAATAAGGAGTCATCTGAAGGTTTAATAGTTACTAGTAACAGTAAGTACATAGAAAACATGGAGTATTAAAACACTACAATTGTCATGTGCAAACTACTCATATCTTGAGTAGAAAGACTAAAAGATTAGCTGATAAAAGCAACAACTACAACATCTCAAGACATAGTGCAATAAGATATAAGTAAAACAGAAAGTTTAAAAGCAAGAAACAAAGTTGAAGTGTAGCGGTTTTGTTTTAATTTTCTCTTTACTTGTTTATTAATTTCTTTGTTTATGCAGTCCATGTTAAGTTGTAATCAGTTTAAAATAGTTGGTTAAAACACACTCTTTGCAAGCTTCATGGCAACTTCAAATCTAAAACATACAACAGAAACACAAAAAATAAAAGCCAGAAATTACAACACAGCACCAGAAAAAATCACCTTCACTACAAAGAAGCTAGAAAGGAAAGAAGGAAAAAATACAAGACCGCAAAACCAACAGAAAACAAATCACAAAATGGCAAGAGTAATTCCTTACCAATATTAATATTGAATGCAAATGGAATAAACTCCCCAATCAAAAGATACAGGGTGGCTAAACAGACTAAAAAACAAGCCCTAACAATCTGTTGCCTATAAGAAACGCACTTCTCCTATAAAGACACATGTAGACTGAAACTAAAGGTATAACAAAATGTATTCCATGTAAATGGAAAACAAAAGAGCAGGCATAGCTATACTTATATCAGAGAACATATATTCAAGACAAAAAAAGATAAAAGTGGCAAAGAATGTCATTAATAATGATAAATGTGTTAATTTACCAACAAAATATAACAACTGTAAATATATATGCATCCAATACTTGAGCACCCAAATTTATAAAGCAAATATTATCAGAGCTAAAGAGAGAGATCAATACGAATATACTAATAGCTGGAGACACAAATACTGAACTTTCAACATTGGAGAGATCATCCAGAGAAAAAACTAACAAAGAAACGTAAGATTTAATCTGCACCATAGACAGAATGGACCTAATAATATTTAAAGAACATTTAATTCAACGACTGCAGAATACACACTCTTCTCCTTAGCAAGTGAATTATTCTCAAAAATAGACCACATGTTAGACGACAAAACAATTCTCAGAGAATTCAAAACCATTGAAGTTGTATCAAGTATCTTCTATGACACAAAGGAATAGAGCTAGAAATCAATAATAAAGGGAATTTGGAAAACTATACAAAAACATGAGAATTAAACAATATGCTCCTGAATGCCCACTAGGCCAATGAAGAAATTAAAATAAAATTTTAAATTTTCTAAAACAAATGACAATGGAGACAACATACCTAAACCTTTGGAATACAGTGAAAGCAATGCTAAGAAAAAAGTTTATAACTATAAATGCCTACATCAAACAAGTAAGAAATTTCAAATAAAAAACTTAATGATGCATCTTAAAGAAGTAGAAAAGGGCACACGAAAGTCAAAATTAGTAGAAGAAAAGAAAGAATGAAGATCACATCTGAAATAAATAAAATGAAACGAAGAAAACAAAACAAAATCAACAAAATAAAACAAAATTGACAAACCTATAGTCAGACTAAGAAATACGGAGAGAAGACCCAAATAGATTGAATCAGTAATGAAAAGGAAGACATTAGAACTAATACTGCAGAAATTCAAAGGATCATTAGAGGCTAATAAGGGCCAATAAATTGGAAAACGTAGAATAAATGGATAAATTCCTAGACACATAAAACTACCAAGATTGAATCATGAAGAAATCCAAAACCTTAACTGATTAATAACAAATAATGAGATTGAAACTTTAATAAAAAATTATCTCAGCAAAGAAAATAAGGACCCCAAGGCTTCACTGCTGAATTCTACCAAACATTTAAAGAACTAATACCAAGCCTATTCAAACTATTCCAAAAAAAACAGAGGAGGAGAGAAACTGCCAAATCCATTCTACGAGGCCAGTAACACCCTGATACCAAAAGCAGGCAAACACAAATAAGTAAAAGAGTATGTACAGGCCAATATATCGGATGAAAAATGATACAAAATTCTTCAACTAAATACTAGCAAACTAAATTTAACAATACTTTTACAAACTTGTTTATCATGACCAAGTGGGATTTATCCCTGGAATGCAAGCATGGTTCAGTATGTGCAAGTTAATCAATGTGATACATCATGTCAACAGAATGAAGTGAAATAACCATGTATTTACACATTTTAGGATGAAAAAACATTCGACAGATTTCAGTATCCCTTTACGATGAAAACACTTAAAAAACTGGGTATAGAAGAAACGTACCTCAACACAATAAAAGCTATATTTGATAGATCTACAGCTAATACTATACTGAATGGAAAACAACTGAAAGCCTTTCTTTTAAGATCTGGAACATGGTAGTTTCTTTTGCTGTGCAGAAGCTCTTTAGTTTAATTAGATTCCATTTGTCAATTTTTGTTTTTGCTGCCATTGCTTTTGGTGTTTTAGACATGAAGTCCTTGTCCATGCCTATGTCCTGAATGGTACTACCTAGGTTTTCTTCTAGGGCTTTTATGGTATTAGGTCTAACATTTAAGTCTCTAGCTTCTGCACAGCAAAAGAAACTACCATCAGAGTGAACAGGCAACCTACAGAATGGGAGAAAATTTGTGCAATCTACTCATCTGACAAAGGGCTAATATCCAGAATCTACAAAGAACTCAAACAAATATACAAGAAAAAAACAAACAACCCCATCAAAAAGTGGGCAAAGGATATGAACAGACATTTCTCAAAAGAAGACATTCATACAGCCAACAGACACATGAAAAAATGCTCATCATCACTCGCCATCAGAGAAATGCAAATCAAAACCACA
>NW_016827952.1:5536-7772 GCF_001698545.2 Rhinopithecus bieti
AATTAGGCCACTAATATATAAATGAAGCCACTGAAGGGAAACAACTCAAGAAATACAGTCTCCGCCCTTATTAAAAATAATTGTATTGTACACTTATGCTACACTGTATAGTATAATATTATGCCTCAGTAAAAGTATTAAAAGATAAATTTTTACCTTAAGAAATTAGGTTTAAAACAAAAGTATGTGATCATAATGAACTAGAAAAACAGCTAATAAAAATAAACGGAATGATAAATAGTTTTACCTGAGGAGTAAGTAGTGTTCAATAGCATTATAAGGTAACTACAGTTAATAATAATCTATTGTATATTTCAAAATAGAAGATATTTAGAATGATCCCAACGTGAGGAAATGATAAATGCTTGAGATAATGGATATCTTAGTTACCTTGATTCGATCATTACACATTGTATGCTGGTATCAAAATATCACATGTAACTCATGAATATGTATGACTATTATATATCTACAAAAATTAAAAATAAAAATTAATTTTAAAACACTTTGCCCATTTTATGTCTTTTATCATGTTAAATTTTGAGTTCTTTATATATTCTGGTTAAAAATCCTTAATATATGTTATTTTAAATACTTCTTTCAGTGTCTTAATTCCCTTAAATTTATTTAGCGAAAGAAAAATTTTAAATTTGAATAAAGTCTAATTTATTTTTATGTATCATGGATCACACTTTCTGTTTCACATTCAAGGCCTCTGCTCAATATAAAGATAGAAATACTGCCTTCCACGTTTTTTCCAAAAAAATATAGTTTTACATTTTATATTTAAATATCTTATCCATTTTACCTCAATTTTCTGTATGACTTATACTATTTGGATCAGAATAAATTCATGCTTTTATTTACTTAGTATATAGATGCCCAAGTATTTCAATACTATCTGTTGAAAGGACTAAACTTACTCTATTGAATTGCCTTTGTACTTCTGTCAAAAATAAATTGCGGGTCTCTTTCTGGACTCTCCATTATGTTCCATTGATCTAGGTTTCTAGATCTTTACCAATAACATAATAACTTGGTTACTGCAGCTCTCAAGATAGTATTATGTATCACGTAGTCTGAATTCTACAACTTTTTTCTTTTTCAAAATGTTTTAACTATTTTATGTCCTAGGGATTAATATAAAATTTTTAGAAGACACTTGTCTGAATCTATTAGAACATCTGGGATTTTGATTGAAATTGCATTAAATCTATGAATTAATATAGGCAGACGTGATCCCTTAACTATATAGAGTTTTTCAGTCCATGAATGCGATATGTTATTTGTTTAAGCATTCTCTGATTACTTTTATAAACATTTATTTTTAATATGCAGATTCTTCTAAGGTTTTGTTAGATTTACACTTAGGTATTTCATTTTATGGAGCTCTTGTACATGGTATTTTAAAATTTAATTTCGGATTGATCACTGCTATTATTAAATGTGATTGATTTTAACATGTTGACTTTTTGTCCTGTGCTTTGCTAACCTCACTTTTCAGTTCAAAGAGCATATTTTTCAATTCCTTGTGATTATCTATGAAGACAATCATGTTATCTTCAAATAAGAACAATTTTAACATTCCTTTCCAATTTCTATGTGATTTCCTTCTTTTTATTCCAATTGCATTGGATAGAACATACAGAACAGTGTCAAATAGCAGTGGTGAGAGTGGATATTCTTATTTTGTTTTTCATCATAAAAGGAAAATAATTTACTATTAGTAAATCGAAGGAAATAACTTACTATTAATTTTTTTTTATACTTTAGGTTCCAGTGTACATGTGCACGACGTGCAGGTTTGTTACATATGTATACATGTGCCATGTTGGTGTCCTGCACCCATCAACCCGTCAGCACCACTCAACTCATCATTTACATCAGTTATAACTCCCAATGCCATCCCTCCACCCTCCCCAATCCCCATAATAGGCCCCAGTGTGTGATGTTCCCCTTCCCATGTCCAGGTGATCTCATTGTTCAATTCCAACCTATGAGTGAGAACATACGGTGTTTGGTTTTCTGTTCTTGCTAAAGTTTGCTGAGAATGATGGTTTCCAGCTGCACCTATGTCCCTACAAAGGACTCAAACTCAACCTTTTTTATGATTGCATAGTATTCCACCATGTATATGTGCCACATTTTATTTTATTTTTTTTTAGTTTTTTCTTTATTTATTTTTTATTTTTTTATTTTTTTATTTTTTTGTTATACTTTAAGTTCTAGGGTACAT
>NW_016827953.1:0-2170 GCF_001698545.2 Rhinopithecus bieti
CTTTCTTTCTTTCTTTCTTTCTCTCTGTCTCTCTCTCTCTCTCTCTCTCTCCCTCTCTCTCTCTCCTTCTCTCTCTCTCTTTCTTCTTTCTTTCAGGGTAAGATGCATGTTTATCTTTTGTTTTAGTTTTCATTTGCACTGTAATGTCTTCAGTTTTCCTTTTATCTGATGAATCACTCTTGTTGGAACAAGGAAGAAATAAAATTAAACGAAAGAAAATCAGGTGAGAACAAAAGTGGAAATTGGATGAAAAAACATTACAAAGGATATGCACTGGAAAAGGTGGAACCGAGCCACCAACTCCTGCATATTCACTTTGTTTTGTGATTTTTATGCTTTGTTTTATTTTTATTTTTTAAAGTCTCTGGCCAGATGCGGTGGCTTATGCCTGTAATCCCAGCACTTTGGGAGGCTGAGGCAGGTGGATCACTTGAGGTCGGTAGGTCGAGACCAGCCTGGCCAACATGGTGAAATCCCGTCTCTACTACAAATACAAAAATTAGCCGGGCATGGTGGTGTGTACCTGTAATCGCAGATAATTGGGAGGCTAAGCCAGGAGAACCGCTTGAACCCAGGATGCGGAGGTTGCAGTGAGCTGAGATCATATCACTGCACTCCAGCCTGGGTAACAGAGTGAGACCCTGTCTTAAAAAAACAAAAACAAAACAAAACAAAAAAAACACCATAATTATTATACTTAAACATTTGCTTCAGATAGTAAAGAATGTAATTCATAAACAAAGGAAGAATTAAAGAAAGCTTTGGTTTTGCATCTTTAAGTAATGCCAGTCTAACAGCATTCCCAGAAGGAAACTGGGATCTAAGGTCTCCAGTGATATTTAATTGTGATTTTCTCTCAAGTCCAATTTCCTCTCTTTCACCTCTGTCACTTTCTCTTCCATTTGCCCTTATTTTCCTTTTATCTTTGCTCCAATCTTTCTGTACTTCAACAAAATTTAGCCTTTGGTGATTGTGGTAGTCACTTTTTAAGAGTAAGTAACGCAAAAAAGCATTTTTAGGGTAGCCCAACCAGGACTTCCTTCTAGCTAGATCCTCACAGCACTGAGGATCAGCACCTTATTTTGTTGCTCTTCACAAGGATCCTCCTTTCTCCCTGGCAGGAGGAAAGAAAAATAGAGACAGTTTCCCTGCATCTTCCAGGACAAGGTCTTAATTCCTCTGTGGGCACTGGCGGCTGTCTACACTCGGCCCCTGCCCTCTCTCTCCTTAGTTCAGCTGTGCTCAGTTTCCAAACAGAGATTTTGTTGTTTTAAGACTTTTAAGGGGCCGGGTGCGGTAGCTCACGCCTGTAATCCCAGCACTTTGCGGGGCCAAGGCGAGCGGATCACGAGGTCAGGAGATCGAGACCATCCTGGCTAACACGACGAAACCCTGTCTCTGCTAAAAAATACAAAAAACTTAGTCAGGTGTGGTGGCAGGCACCTGTAATCTGAGCTACTTGGGAGACTGAGGCAGGAGAATGGCGTGAACCCAGGAGGCAGAGCTTGCAGTGAGCTGAGATCGCGCCACTACTCTCTAGCCTGGGTGACAGAGCAAGACTCCATGTCAGAAAAAAAAAAAAGACTTTTGGGGCCCAGCACTTTGGGAGACCGAGGCAGGCGGATCACAAGGTCAGGAGTTTGAGATCGGCCTGGCCAACATAGTGAAACCCCATCTCTACTAAAAATTTAAAAAATTAGCTGGGCGTGGTGGCAGGCTCCTATAATCCCAGCTACTTGGGAGTCTCAGGCAGGAGAATAGCTTGAACCTGGGAGGCGGAGGTTGCTGTGAGCCGAGATCATGCCACTGCACTCCAGCCCAGGGGAGACTCCATCTCAAAAAAAAAAAAAAAAAAAAAAAAAAAAAAAAAAAGATTTTCCATATTTCCTTTAACTGGAATTCCTTTCCACAGCTATTATCACTTGGCAAACTCCTAACCGGGCAAAACTCAGATGATCTGTCATCTCTTCCAAGAAACTTTCCCTAAAGCTCCCAGGGAGCTTTGACTTAGATATTACTCCTCCACACTCCACATCACACCATGCAAATCTCTACCACAGCACAAGGGTTAGGGTTAGGGTTAATGTGATCCACCTCCAAAATATGTTCCATATTCATCTGTTTCTTTTCATCTCTACCACTGCCTTTTTTTTTTTTTTTTTTTTTTTTT
>NW_016827953.1:5383-8022 GCF_001698545.2 Rhinopithecus bieti
AAAAAAAAAAAAAAAGTTACTGTAAAACGGGGAGGAACCCTCAGTTCCAAGAATCATCCACCCCTTTCCCAGAAAACTAATGAATAATCCATCCCTTGTTTAGCATATAATTAAGAAATAACTATAATTAGTCAAGCAGCCCAAATCGCTGTTCTGCCTGTGGAGTAGCCATTCTTTTATTTCTTTGCTTTCTTAATAAACTTGCTTTCACTTTACTGTATGGACTCGCCCTGAATTCCTTCTTGTGCGAGGTTCAAGAACCCTCTCATTGGGCCTGGATCGGGATCCCTTGCCAGTGAAGACATCTTATTTGCGTTTTAGTTTGTATTTCCATCATCATTGTTTATTTGCCATTTATGCTTTCTTTTTTGTAAAATGTCTGTCTAAGTCTTTTGTCTCCTTTCCTGTTGGGTTGTCTGTCTTTTCCTATTGATATTTTGGAGTTCATTATATATATTTTTGCTTGTTTGATGTGTATATATTTTAATATTTTATTTTCCAATTAAATGTGTTACAATTATCCTCAAAGGTGCCCTTAGAAACATAAATCAAATCATGTCTCATTTCTTAAAATTCATTACACTTCAAATAAAACCTAAACTTCTTATGATGATGCAGTGAACATTGTGATTAACTCTCAACACCCATCCCATCTCTGTAGCACTGAGGAGAAACAATACAATTTGGGGAACTGACCAGTGTAGTAAGGACAGGCTTCATCGAGGTAAGGGTAATCCCATCCCCTAACCAATGATTGGTTCAGGAAAAGGCATGTAGTCTCCTTTTGGACAACAAAATTCAGGGAGAGATTTGCTGAAAGCTTCTGGGAAAGTTGGCCTTCACTCTTAGAAGGGAGTAAGAAAAAGCCAGACTTTTTTCCACTGGACTTGAAAGAGGAAGTGAAACTGCCTTTGCAAAAATTGTAACAGTGAGAAAATTATGATAATGATAAAGATCTGATCTAACAACTCCCATATTGCCTTTAACCTCCAAACTATTCTTGTTCATTCCTGGGCTTGGGCCAAGCTAACTTTGGGAGAAACTTAGTTTATAGTTTAAATGATAATAGCCTTTCCCCAAATTAAACTGCCTTTGTAAAACTAATGAAAGATCACTGTTAGGAGGATAGAGAAGCCTGGATTCTGCTAAGATCTAGGCGTGAACAATGACCAGCCATTATTACAGAGGTCACAAGATTTGCATCTTCCTCAGTTACTCCTACTGATAACATCACTATTGTAGAACATCTGCTATTGTAGAACCTAAGATTTGCCTTTTGAAATGTCTTTTCAGGCTTTTGCGTTTCTGACAACTAGATGGCCTCACCCAGACCCACGACTCTTGACTCAACTGGTCCTGTGGCCCCACCCAGAAGTAGATTCAGCACACAAGGACTGGGGTTTCCACATCCCTATGATTGTATCCCCAACCAATCAGCTGAACCCATTCCTTTGCCTGCTAAACTGTCTTTGAAAACCCTAGCCTCTGTGTTTTCAGGGAGGCTGATTTGAGTAATAATAAAGCTGTGGTCTCCTAATTAGCTGGTTCTGTGTGTATGAAGCCTTTTCTCTATTGCAATTCCCCTGTTTTGATAAATTGGCTCTATCCGGGCAGCAGGCAAAATGAACCCAAAGACCTTGTTAAGTGGTGCTTGTTTCTATAAGGCCCTTGCCCTGCTTTCTCCCACAGAGCCTCACAAAGCCAGATCTTTATTGTCATTCAGTTTCAGAACAAATAGTTACCTCCTTAAAGAGGCATTTAATGCCACTACTCCCCTGGCCAATGCCACTACTCCCCTGGCCAGTGACTATCACATCATTGTGTTTTATTTTCTTTATGTCATTATTTGAAATAGTGACATATTTCTATATGTCATATATTTGTTTATTGTCTAACTCTCCCACCAGAATGCAAGCACCAGAAGGGAGAAACCTTGTCTATCTGGTTTTCCTGTGTATTTCTGTATCATTTTATTTTATTTTATTTATTTATTTTTTTGAGACAGTCTCACTCTGTCACCCAGGCTGGAGTGCAGTGGCACGATCTCGGCTCACTGCAAGCTCCGCTTCCCGGGTTCAACGCCATTCTCCTGCCTCAGCCTCCCGAGTAGCTGGGACTACAAGCGCCCGCCACTGCGCCTGGCTAATTTTTTGTATTTTAGTAGAGATGGGGTTTCACCGTGGTCTTGACCTCCTGACCTCATGATCCACCCACCTCGGCCTCCCAAAGTGCTGGGATTACAGGCGTGAGCCACCGCACCTGGCTGTATTTCTGTATCTAATACAGTGCCTGACATGTAATAATGCTCAATGAATTTTTTTTTTCTTTTTTTTTTTGAGACGGGGCTTCACCATGTTGGCCAGGCTGGTCTTGAACTTCTGGCCTCAAGTGATCCACCTACCTTGACCTCCCAAAGTGCTGGGATTACAGGTGTGAGCCACCACACCCAGCCGAATATTTTCTGTATTAATCAAAAAATAATGATTCATTTTGTCATGTTCATTTTCCCTACTAGATTGAAGCTTCTTGAAGTCAAGGACTAGTCTCCTTCATTTTCTGTATTTCCAGTGCCTAGTACAGTTGCTGCCAACCAGTAGGCGTTCAATAAGCAGTTAAATAAATGAATTAAAGAGAGAAAT
>NW_016827954.1:0-2917 GCF_001698545.2 Rhinopithecus bieti
TTCTGGCTTGTAGGGTTTCTGCAGAGAGATCCACTGTTTGTCTGATGGGCTTTTCTTTGTGGGAAACCCGACCTTTCTCTCTGGCTGCCCTTAACATTTTTTCCTTCATTTCAACCTTGGTGAATCTGACAATTAAGTGTCTTGAGGTTGTTCTTCTCAAGGAGTATCTTTGTGATGTTCTCTGTATTTCCTGAATTTGAATGTTGGCCTGTCTTGCTAGGTTGGAGAAGTTCTCCTGGATAATGTTCTGAAAAGGGTTTTCCAACTTCGTTCTATTCTCCCTGTCGCTTTCAGGTACACCGATTAAACATAGATTTGGTCTTTTCACATATTCCCATATTTCTTGGAGTCTTTGTTCATTCCTTTTTGTTCTCTTTGCTGTAATCTTGGCTTCACACTTTATTTTATTAAGTTGTTCTTCAATCTCTGATATCCTTTCTTCTGCTTGATCGATTTGGCTATTGATACTTATATATACTTCACAAAGTTCTTGTGCTGTGTTTTTCAGCTCCATTAGGTCATTTTTGTTCTTCTCTAAACCGGTCATTATAGTTAGCAAGTTGTCTAACCTTCTTTCAAGGTTCTTAGCTTCCTTGCATTGGGTTAGAATATCCTCCTTTAGCTCATAGAAGTTTGTTATTACTCACCTTCTGAAGCATACTTTTGTCAATTTGTCAAACTTATTCTCCGTCCAGTTTTGTTCCCTTGCTGGCAAGGAGTTGTAATCCTTTGGAGGAGAAGAGGTGTTCTGGTTTTTGCAATTTTCAGCCTTTTTGTGCTGGTTTCTCCCCATCTTCGTGGATTTGTCTGTCTTTGGTCTTTGATGTTGGTGACCTTCAGATGGGGTTTTGGTGTGGACATCCTTTTTGTTGATATTGTTACTATTCCTTTCTGTTTGTTAGTTTTCCTTCTAACAGGCCCCTCTGCTGCAGGTCTGCTGGCGTTTGCTGGAGGTCCACTCCAGACCCTGTTTGCCTGGGTATCAGCAGTGGAGGCTGCAGAACAGCAAAGACTGCTGCCTGTTCTTTCCACTGGAAGCTGCATCCCAGAGGGGCACCTGCCAGATGCCAGCTGGAGCTCTCCTGTACGAGGTGTCTGTCGACCCATGCTGGGAGGTGTCTCCCCGTCAGGAGACACGGGGGTCAGGGACCCACTTGAGGAGGCAGTCTGTTCCTTAGCAGAGCTCAAGTGCTGTGCTGGGAGATCTACTGCTCTCTTCAGAGCTGGCAGGCAGGAATTTTTAAGTATGCTGAAGCTGCGGCCACAGCTGTCCCTTTCCCCAGGGGCCTATCGGTGGGTAGGGTGCTCCGTCATAACATTAGGAGAAATACCTAATGTAGATGATGGGTTGATGGGTGCAGCAAACCACCATGGCATGTATATACCTATATAACAAACCTGTACATTCTGCACATGTATCCCAGAACTTGAAGTATAATAAAAAAAAGAAAGGAAATCAATATACCAAAGGGATATCTGCACTCCCATGTTTATTGCAGCACTATTCACAATAGCCAGTATATGGAATCAACCAATTTCCCATAAACAGATGAATGAACAAAAATAAAGGTACATATATACAATGGAGTACTATTCAGCCACAAAAAAGAACAAAATCTTGTCATTTGCAACAACATGGATGGAAATGGAGGCCATCAAATCAAATAACCCAAACACAGAAAGATAAATATTGTATATATCACTCATATATAGGAGGTAAAAACTTGGATCTCATGAATGTAGAGAGTAGATCAGTGGTTGCCAGAAGTGTTGAAGGGGAAGCAGGGAGTTTGGGGATGAGTGGAAACAAATAATAATAATAATAGTAATAATAATAATCAGGTATCAATATTGGTACATTAGTTATGACAAATGTACTACAGTAATATAACATATTCATAATGGAGAAAATAGGTGTGGAGTACATGGGAACATTCTGTACTACTGTCACAATTTTCCTATAAATCTAAAACAATTTAAAAACTAAATTAAAAAAAAACAAACAAACTGTAAGCTATAGTATAAACAAAACCGCCTGCTGGACTCCAGAATGCTACCTCTAGTATAGCATGACCACTGAGAAAAATGGGAACTGTCTTGGTCTTCCTCAGAGTCATCATGAGCTTAAACACTACAGAGTGGGTACTGCTGAGTACCTGAGTCAGGAGAGACAAATAAAACCCTTTTGGAGAAGCCCCACCCACTGCCGCATTGAGACCAAGTAGGAATCCAGTGATCTGAAGGTGAGCAGGTAGGCGGGAAATGTATTTTAGGACAATAGTGCATAGAAGTTAAGCAGACTACTTCTAGAGTCGTTCATATGTGAAAGGAAGCTGCCTTTTGGGTCTTGTGAAGTACTTTGTGGAGGTACTGATCAATGGGGAATTATACCTTGCATCTGGCAGTATGTACTTTGAGGTTTACAAACAGAAATAAAGGCTACAAACTTTTTAATTAAAATTCTATAGAATGCAAAATGATGGATCTAAAGAAGACCATTCCCACACTAGGATTACTGAGCAAAAATATAGCTCTGTCTAGATTGTTCACTTGGAGGGGAAAGAAAAGATAATCCAGGATAAACTATATGTGAATCAGAGAGAATTCACACTTTTTATGAAATTATTTTTTCTGGGATACACCCAGGATAAATGCATAGTGGGGAAACAGCCTAGTGAATGGAGAAAGAAAAAACCTGGCACAGGAAAAGTAATCGTCCTCATTTTGGGGGGATTATGTCCTCCTTAGAGAAGTCAGTCATATAAAACACAACCCAGGGGAAAGCCCAGCTTAAAACCTTTGGTCTGGTCTTATATGCACTCTGGGATGACAGCCAGATTGTTTTACATCAATCGACTATGGACTCAAGTTGAATTGGGCCTGTGGATGGCTTGAGACTAACAGGAAGTGGTTTTTT
>NW_016827954.1:3944-12525 GCF_001698545.2 Rhinopithecus bieti
GGAAACAGTCTAGACATCCAAGTCAGCCATACTTTGGGGAATGATGCTTAAGTACAGAAGGAAAGCAGAAGAATCAGCCTCAGCATTTGGAGTAAAACAAAGTTTAAAAACAAGCCCAAGTCTGGAGAGATATCAGGTCTTTTT
The DNA here is from genome assembly GCF_001698545.2 of Rhinopithecus bieti. NCBI lineage: Eukaryota > Metazoa > Chordata > Mammalia > Primates > Cercopithecidae > Rhinopithecus > Rhinopithecus bieti. The sequence continues at coordinate 4,089 of NW_016827954.1, forward strand.
ATTGTCGTTGTTCTTCAAGTATTTACTTGCAGATATTTGAAACGTTACATATGAACACCCCAGACAGCAAAACTACGTCTAACTACCCAAATGATTTGAACTACTTAAAACACACTATAGTAAAGGGAAACAGTTTAATACCAACATGTAAGGATTTTTCCCTCTTTAACCAACTGTTTCAGCATCACATAAGGTAGCCAGCATAGTACTAGATTAAAAACACATGTGGCTCTGGCTGGAAGAATTGTGATGATTTTAAAATATATTTTAAGTTACTTATGTTTTCAAATTTTAATCAATGAAAATGTATTACTTCTGTAACTTTTAACGTAAAATAATAAATATCTTATAAAATTTTATATCAGAAGATTTGGAAAATCTTAAAAGGTCATCAAAAGATCTTTTGCTCATTATTCCTGTTTTAAAGCATACTTGGAGCCAAATTTACTAAACTAGTAGCTCTCTGGTTTACAAAGCACTTCATTACTTAAACCCTTTTATTTTACAGATGAAGCAACAAAAACCCAGGGTGGATAAAGATCTTCCTTGCTGGCAGGGCACATAGCCAATTGGTGGCAGAGACTAAGAAGGATCACTAAAACTTGACATAATCATCATTTCATCTTTTTTCCACTCTCCCTGCCTCTGCAGCCCACTTCCCAGCACCTTCCTTCCTGTGATGCTATTTTCCTCAGGGTCCATTTTTCAAGAATTCTACTATAGATGAGTTGTTCAAAATTACTATAGCCCTGGGAATGCATTGTTCGGAAAAAGTTCTATGAATCAGCCACATCTATATACATATTATATTAGTCCTTTCTCTCACTGCTATAAAGAAATAACTGAGAATTAGAAATTTATAAAGAAAAGAAGTTTAATTGACTTACAGTTCTGCAGGCTGTACAGGAAGCATAGCAGCTTCTAGGGAGGCCTCAGGAATATTTAAATCATGGCAGAAGGTGAAGGGGAAGCAGGCACATCTTCATGTCTGGAGCAGGAGGAAGAGAGAGGGAGGAGGTGCTACACACTTTTAAATAACCAGATCTCATGAGAAATCTGTTACAAGAACAGTACTAGAGACATGGTGTTAAATTATTCATGAAGGATCAACCCCTATAATCCAATTACCTCCCACCACACCACATCTCCAACATTGGGGATTACAATTCAACATGAGATTTGGGTGGGAACACAGATACAAACCACATCACTTATGCAGCTTATATTACACATTGTAAAGACAAAGGCACCTTTCCCTGCCTCAGAAAAACACACACTGAGAAACTGCCCTCATCATTCTGTCACAGTGCCTGAAATACCCATCTAGTCATGCCTGTAGAGTCATAGATGAAATGTTCATCTAAAAGAAGAGTATTGAGAACAAACCATGTGATAGGGACTACCTGTAGGATATGGGAATTCAGAGACAAAGAAGCTTTGCCTCTTTCCCTTGAGGAGCTGAAATAATAGCTGTGAAGGAAAGCAAGTAAACAGACTATTAAAAATTGTAATAAAGAAATAGGCCTTATAAGAAAGAAAAGTAAGGGCACCTAATTCCGTGGGGGATACCTCCAGAGCTTCTTGGAGGATGTAACATATAAACTATATCTCAAAAATGAATAGGGAAGTAAAATGGGGAAAGTTGAGAGACATATCCTTAGTGGAGGAAACAAAGGCTCAGACACATTAGAGCATGCTATTTATTGAGAAACTGGAAGTAGTTCAGCACAGCTAAGGAAAGACATGACATAATGAAGTAATGAGAGATGAGAATGGAAAGGTAAACAGGGGCAAGCAAGCAGGACCTTATACATGAGAACTTTACCAAGCATAGTTACTCCTCCTTTCCTAATTTAGCTTGAAATCAAAGAGGAGACCACTCATAATGTCAGCATGACTCAACCTTAGAGCCACCCTGCCCCGAATAGCTGCATTCTCAGTTACATGTTGGATTAATTACTTAGAAAGCCAGCAACTTTCAGCAAAAAATGTAGTCTCTCCCACGCAGAACATAAATTCATCCCATGAGACAAAATGGAGCACCATTTGGGCACAGATATTTAAGCTATGTGTTTACTCTCCAACCTTTATATCTAATTAGCAATCAGCAGGGCATAACCAGCTCTCGAGCTTCTGCTAGCCCCCTTTCAGTCATTAACACTGCCTTTGGGCAGTAGTGGGACTGAAAATAATACTATCTAAATGATTATTTAATTCAGACTTCCATCTGGAAGCTCTATAAAAACTGCAAAGGGTTAGCAATTGCAGGAAGGAAGAAAAGAGCTGAGCTTTCTAATGAGCTAAAGGTACCCCACATTTGAGAGAAATGGTGTGCCAGAGATCAGGGAAACTGCCAATGAATGATTTGAATGAGGGCATTTTCTACCTTAATTAACTAAGGAAGACTATGGCATAAGCACAATGTTTTATATTGCTTGCCACTCATTCATTTGTAATACATTTTAAGAAAAGATCTCCATCTTCTAATAGAGTGCTTCAGAAAAGCAATGAATGGTAATTGAGTGCTTAAAAGTGACTGGACTGGTGCCACTCACAAATGGTCACTGTTTGAGGTGCCATGGCAAAAGTGGGACCTGAAACCAACTTTTTTAGTAACTCACTAAGTAACCTTGGGAAAGTTTCAGAGAATCTCTATAATCCTTTGTTTCTTCATCTATGAAAGTTTGAAATGATTTTAAAAAGAGATGATAAATATTACAATGTTAAAATAAATATACAATGTGTTGATGAGAGTCTGGATATAAGTGAATCATTGAATGAATCATAGAACTTGAGAGCTGGAGGGATCTTAATGTTCATCAATTCAACCCACTCCTTTTACTCCGTATAGGGGTAAGAAATTTGACTCCATAGAGGGAAAGTGACTTGCCCAATGTCAGTTTTCGCTGAGAACCACCTCTCATTCACCTTTAACTCCCACTCCTACTAACCACATGGCTTCCTGTCAGTGAGATTATAAAAGGGATAGGTAAGACAAATTTAGTAAGAGAAAATGAGGCAGAGAAGGCAGATTTTCTAAACCTGGACAACAGAGAGCAGTGGTAGCAATTAGAAATAATGTTGGTATTCATTGCTACTTAATAACAGTGTAGAAACCTAAGAATATCAGAACTTTGATGCAGACTACCTCCAACTCTTCCCTAAAAGATTCAGATGCAAGGAACAGTGAAAATGGAAGACAAATAATATTTGCTGGGGTTTTGACCACAAATTCCACTTGAGAAAGTTCTAGTGAATTGTATTAGACCACATGGAATACTTCCTTTTCCATGATAGTTAAGTTTTGACTAAATCTGACTGTATGTCCTGCTCTATAGAATTTCATCACTTCCTAACACCTCTATTGCTACCACTCTGGTTGAAGCCACTATCTCCTCTCACCGGATTTATTGCAGTAGCCTCCTAAGTGGTCTCCATGCTTCCTCCCTTGCCTTCTATGATCCTTTTAATACGGTCAGTGATTCTGTTAAAATGTAAGCCAGATTATGTCGTGTTGCTACTTAAATCCCTCCAAACTCATCCCAGTGGCCTTCAAGGCATTACATAATAATCTTTTCCCTGTTATCTTTCTTCATTTCTTTCTTGTTACTCTCTACCTGAATCATTGTAACAGTCACAGTGATTTCTGTGTTTGAACTCTAGGCCTTTTCACTTATTTAGTATGTCAGGAATGTTATTTCCCCAGACATCTACTTTCTTCCAAGAATCTGTATTCAAATGTCACTTAAAGATGTCTTTTTTGATCTATATAAAATAGCAACACTCACCTACTCTGTCCCATCCCCAGAATTCCCTTACTATGCTTTACTTTTCTTCATTTTACTTCTTATCATCTTTCCATCTTCTGCACTGGGATGTAAGGACCTAAGTTCAAAACCTGGGTGTTTTCGTTTTGTTTTGTTCACTAATGTATCCTAGTGCCTAAAACAAGATCTGACAAATAGTAGATACTCGGTAAATATTTTAAATGTATTAATGATTGAGCAAACACTTAAAATATCAGTTATGTTTATGTGACAAGCACTGTACTAAGTGCTTCAAATTACTTGTCTCAATTGTTACACACAAAACAACATTAGGAACCTACCATTGATTATTTCATTTATGGATGAGCAACCTGAGAGGTTAAGTAATTTGTCAAAGGCCACAGAGCTAGTTGTAGCACAGCTAGGATTCATTAAAATCCAAGTATGGCTGAATCCCAAAGCCCATGTGCTTAACTACCATAAAATATTGCCTCCATAGTTCAAATCTGAACTTCATTTACCTGCCCTTCTTTTCTCTCTCCTTCTTATTTCTCTTATTTCTCCTGTTTCATAGGAATAATTGACTTTGTGTATACACCACTAACCAGGAAAAGTTCTTTCCTTGCCTACAGAATATCAGTCCAGCAAGTGATGGAATTTCAAGCAGGATATCATCTGGTTTCAGCAAATAACCCTGAATGCTGATGAGTTAGCACTGGAAAAGTATACAAATGCTGCGAGTATGCAACACACAGCGGCCTGCCGGATAGGTGGGCCTCATGTGACTTTGGTATTTATTTGAAGCTTAGCATATCAGAGGGCTTTTGAATGTCCCAAGAATTGGAACACAAACAGCCACAGAAAGCACTGAGTTGATTTTGGTCATAAATTTCACATCTGTATATCAAACTGTCACCTCAATGAACATAATACTTGTATCAGTTCGTGTGTCTGTTAACAGTGGTATTTTCTTGAGAAATAAGGCAGGCAAAAAATTACCTAGTCTCAACTGGCCACCTGTAGACTCTTGGAAGAAGATGTGAATTTTGAGTCTGGAGCTTTATCAAAAGCATTGGGTGGTCATGGGATGGCTGTTTCACACCATAGTAATTGATATGGTTTGTCTGTGTGCCCATCCAAATTTCTTGAATTGTAATCCCATAATCCCTACATGTTGTGGACAAGACCTGGTGAAAGGTAACTAAATCATGGGGGTGGTTTCCCCATGCCGATCTCATGATAATGAGCGAGTCATCATGAGATCTGATGGCTTTATAAGCATATGGCATTTCACCTGCTGACACTCATTCTCTCTCCTGCTGCCCTATGAAGAGGCGCCTTCTGCCATGATGGTAAGTTTCCTGAGGCCTCCCCAGCCATGCTTAACTGTGAGTCAATTAAACCTCTTTCCTTTACAAATTATCCAGCCTCAGGCAGTTATTTATAGCAGTATGAAAACAGACAAATACAGTAAAAGTTACCTCTATTCATGGATCCTGCCCTGGACAGTATTCAAAGTTCTTTTATCTGTATTATCTCAGCTTAATCTTTCAACAACTGCTTTAGGAATGAAGATGAAGGAATCGAGTTGCTGAGTATGACAGCTAATACGTGGTATCGCCTGGACTAGAACCAAGATCTTCTAATTCTCAGTCCAGTGTTCTTCTTATCAAACAACTTTTCTGGTACTTTGTACAATTTTTGCATTAATGATACACTGATTTTTGGTATATTCAAATTTTATAACAAAGTATTATGAGTTTGTTCAATAGATGTGATATATGTAACTTTTTTTTTTTTTTTTTTTTTTGAGACAGAGTCTCACTTTGTTGCTCAGGCTGGAGTGCAGTGGCACAATCTTGGCTCACTGCAACCTCTGCCTCCCAGGTTCAAGCAATTCTCCTACCTCAACCTACCAAGTAGCTGGGACTACAAGCACATGCCTCCACCGTGGGCTAATTTTTGTAGTTTTAGTAGAGACAGGGTTTTGCCCTGTTGGCCAGGCTGGTCTCGAACTCCTGTCCTCAGGTGATCCACCCTCGGCCTCTCAAAGTGCTGGGATTACAGGAGTGAGCCACTGCACCCAGCCAGTACCTCTTTTTAAAAAAATGTTTGTTGGTGCATAGCAGGTGTATATATTTATGGAGTACATGATTGATATGGTCATACAATGCATAATAATCTCATCAGAGTAAATAGGGTATCCATCAACTCAAGGATTTATCGTTTATTTGTGTTACAATCAAATTATACTCTTTAAATTTTTTAAAAATGTAGAATAAATTATTTTTGACTAAAATCACCCCATTGTGCTAGCAAATACTAGGCCTTATTCATCCTATCTAAATATATTTTTGTATCTATTAGCCATTCTTATTTCCCTAGGCCCTGAAAACCCTTCCAGTTCCAACTATGTTGTTGCAAATGATGGGATCTTATTCTATTTTATGGCTGAGTAGTACTCCATTGTGTATATGTGCCACGATTTTTCTTTTTTTAAGAGACAGGTTCTCACTCTGTTGCCCAGGCTAAATGCAGTGGAGTGATTATAGCTCACTGCAGCCTTGAACTCCTGGGCTCAAGTGATCCTCCTGCCTCAGCCTCCCAAAGTTCTGGGAATACAGGTGTGAGCCATTGCACCCCACCCAGCCCACATTTTTTTTTTAACCATTCATCTGTCGATAGACACTTAAGTAGCTTTCAAATTTCGGCTATTGTGAATACTGCTGTAATAAACATGGTAGTGCAGGTATCTCTTCAATACACTGAATTCTTTTATTTGGGGTATGTACTTAGCAGTGGAATTGTTGGATCACATGAAAGTTTCTATTTTTAGTTTCTTGAGGAACCTCCATATTGTTCTCTATAAGGTTTGTACTAGTTTACATTCTCACAAACAGTGCACGAGAGTTCCCTTTTCTCACATCCTTACTAGCATTTATTATCGCCCATCTTTTGGATAAAAGTCATTTTAACTGGAGTGAGACATCTCATTGAAATTTTGATTTGCATGTCTCTGATAATGATGTCAAGCATCTTTTCATATACCCATTTGCTATTTGTACGTCTTCTTTTGAGAAACGTCTATTCAGATGTTTTACCTATCTTTAATCAGAGTCTTAGATTATTTTCCTACTGATGGTTTGAGGTCCTTATATGTTTTGGCTATTAATCACTGACAGATGGATAGATTAAAAATATCTTCTCCCATTCTGTGGGTTGTCTCCTCACTTTGTTGATTCCTTCACTGTAAAGAAGGTTGTTAACCTGATGTGATCCCATTTGTCCATTTGTGCTTTGATTGTGTGTGTACAATCAAGAAATCTTTGCCTAGACCAATGTCCTGGAGAGCTTCCCCAATATTTTAAGTAGTTTCAAGTTTGAGGTCTTAGATTTAAGTATTTAATAAATTTTTACTTGATTTTTATATATAGTGAGAGACAGAGGTCAAGCTTCATTCTCCTGTATATGGATACACATTTTTTTCAGCACCATTTATTGAATAGACTGTCCTTTCCCCAATATATTTTCTATGTCCTTTGTAGAAAATGAGTTTACTGCAGATCTATGGATTTGTTTCTGGTTTCTGTATTCAGTTCCATTGGTCTACATATCTGTTTTTATTGCAGTACCATGCTGTTTTGATTTCTATAGCTGTTGTAGTATAATTTGAAGTCTGGTAGTGATTCCTCCAGTTTTGTTCTTTTTGCTCAGGATAGGTTTGACTACTTTAGGTCTTTTGTGGTTCCACATAAATTTTAGGATTGTTTTTTCTATTTCTGTGAAGAATGTCATTGGTATTTTTATATAAATTGCATTGAATCTATAGATTTCTTTGGGTAGCATGGAAATTTTAACAATATTCATTCTTCTAATACATGAACACAGAATACCTTTCCACTTTTTGGGTTCTCTTCAATTTCTTGCAACAATATTTATCATTTTCATTGTGTAGATTTTTCCCTTCTTTGGTTAAGTTTATTCCTAGGTACTTTATATTATTTGTAACTATTGTAAATGTGGTTAAATTCTTGATTTCTTTTATACTATTGTCATATAGAAATGCTACTGATTATTTTATGTATCCTGAAGCTTTACTGAATTGGTTTATCAGTTCTAATGCTTTTTTGGTGTAGTCTTTAGAATTTTCCAAATATAAGATCATATAATCTGTAACAAGGATAATTTGACTTCTTCCCTTCTAATCCGGACACCCTTTCTTTCTTTCTCTTGCCTGATTGTGCTAGCTTGTACTTCCAGTACTATGCTGAATAAGAATGGTAAGAGTAGGAATCATTGTCTTGTACCAGATCTTAGAGGAACAGCTTTTGGTTTCTCCCATTCACTATGATACCAGCTGTGGGTTTATCATATAGGACTTTTATAGTTTTGAGTTATGTCCCTTCTTTACCCAGATTTTTCAGGGTTATCAAATTATTTTTCAGCATCAATTGAAATGGTCATATTGATTTTGTCCTTCATTCTGTTGATACAACGTATCACACGGATTGATTTGTATATGTTGAACCATTGTTGCATTGCTGAGATAAATTCCACTTGTTCATGATGAATGATCTTAATGTGTTGAATTCAGGATGCTAGTATTTTGTTGAGGCTTTTTTCACCAGAGTTCATCCATGATATTTGCCTGTAGTTTTTTTTTTTTTTTT
>NW_016827954.1:13614-15553 GCF_001698545.2 Rhinopithecus bieti
AAAAAAAAAAAAAAAAAAAAAAAAAAGAATGAGTTTGAATGTAGTCCCTTCTCCTCTATTTTTTGGAATACTTTTAGTATGATTGGTATCAGTTCTTCTTTAAAGGATTGGTAGAATTCAGCAGGGAAGCCATTGGGTCCTGGGCTTTTGTTCACTGGGAGAATTTTTGTTATGGCTTTCATCTCATTACTTGTTATTGACTTGTTCAGGTTTTGGGTTTCTTCAAGGTTCAGTGTTGATAGGTTGTATGTGTCTAAGAATGTATCCATTTCTTCTAAGTTTTTCAATTTATTGGCATATGTTCACTCTTTTAAGCTTCTAATGATCCTTTGAATTTCTGTGGTGTTAGTTTTAATGTCTCATTTTTTTCCTCTAATTTAATTTATTTATGTCTTCTCTGCTGTTTTCATAGTTAGTTGGGATAAAGGTTTGTGAATTTTGTTTACCTTTTCAAAAAACCAATTTTTCATTTTGTTGTTTTTTTTGTATTTTTTATGTTTCAATTTATTTCTGCTCTGATTTTTATTATTTCTTTTCTTCTACTAATTTATGATTTGGTTTGCTCTTGCTTTTCTAGCTCTTTAAGATACATTTTTGGATATTTCTTTGAAATTTTTTACTTTTTTGATGTAGATGTTTACTGCTATAAACTTCCTCTTAGTACTTGTTTTGCTGCAATCCATAGGCTTTGGTACACTGTGTTTCCATTTTCATTTGTTTCAATAAATTTTTAAATTTCTTAATTTTTTCCTTGACTCTCTGGTCATTTAGGAAAATATTTTTTAATTTCTATGTGTTTGTCTAGTTTCCAAAATTCCTTGTTATTCATTTTTCATTTTATTCCATTGTGTTCAGATAAGACACTTGATATGATGTCAATTTTAAATATTATTTAATACATGATTTGTGGCCTAAAATATGGCCTATTTTGAGAATGATCCACGTGCTCAGGACAAGAATGTGTATTCTGCAACTGTTGGATGAACTGTTCTGTAAATATCTATTAGATCCATATTGTCTATAGTGAAGATTAATTTCGATGTTATTGTTGATTTTCTGTCTGAAAGATCTGTCCAGTGCTGAAAGTGGTGTGTTGAAGTCTCCAGCTATTATAGTATTGGGACTTATCTCTCTTAGCTCTAATAATATCTGCTTTATACATCTGGGTGTTCCAGTGTTGGGCATATGTATATTTAAAATTGTTATATTCTCTTGCTGAATTGATCCTTTTATCATTATATAATGACCTTCTTTATCTCTTCTTACAGTTTTTGTTTTAAATCTATTTTGTCTGATATAACTACTCCTGCCCTTTTATGGTTTTCATTTTCATGGAAACTCTTTTTCTATCCCTGCGTTTTCAGTCTATGTGTCTTTATCAGGTGAAGAGTGTTTCTTACAGGCAACAGATTGTTAGGTATTATCTTTTTATCCATTCAGCCACTCAATGTCTTTTGATTGGAGAGTTTAGTCCATTTACATTCTACGTTACTCTTGAAAAGTAAGGACTTCTGCCATTTTGTTATTTGTTTTCTTGTTGTTTTGTGGTCTTATCTTCCTTCTTTCCTTCCTTCCTGTCTTTCTTTCAGTGAAAGTGATTTTCTCTGGTGGTATGTTTTAATTTCTTGCTTTTTTATTTTTTGAGTATCTGTTCTATATTTTTGATTTGAAGTTACCATGAAGCTTGAAAATAATATCTTATAACCCACTGTTTCAAGCTGGTGACAACACTGATGGCAAAACAAAGTAACAAAAGGAATGGAAGACTAATAAAATCATACACTTTAATTCCTTCCTTTGCTTTTAACTGTTACCACAGTGGGTTTTGTACCTTCAAGAGATTTCCTATCGCTAAGGTCCTTATCTTTCATATTGAAGAACTGTGTTTAGCATTTCTTGTAGAACAGGTCTGTTGTTGAAATCCCCAGTTTTGTTTGGG
>NW_016827955.1:0-601 GCF_001698545.2 Rhinopithecus bieti
TGCCACTGGCTCCGAGCCCAGCTCGGAGTATGACTTGCCTAATAATTGAAGTCCTTGTGGCCTAGACTGTCCCTTCAGTTCTCTTAAGGTCTAATAGGACGTCAACTCATGATGGCAAGGCTTGTAAAGACTCAAGCTCCCAACACTGAGATGGGAGATTTTCTTCTTGCTAAGGCCAATCCAATTTCTCCCTCTATTGGCAGATGTCAGCTGAGTACAGTCTGGTTCTGCTTTTTACTGTGACAGGGTAGTACAGAGTTTATTGCAAAGCCTCACAACCTGTGCTCTCCCTCTCCCAAACCCACAATCTATGCACCACGTGGCCACTACTGGTGGTTGAAAAAGAGGTGGCATCCATGCTTCTAGAGTGTTTTTTTTTTTTTTTTTTTGTCTTCTCCAATGTCTCTTTCAGTGATGTGAAGTTAATGCCGGGTACTATGATTGCTCACCCAATTTTTGGTCCCTTTGACAACGCATCTTGAATGTAACAAATTGTGAAAATTTGGTGTTTTTGTGGGGACAGGGTGTAGTCTTCTATTCTGCCGTCTTACTCTGTCTCTACCTTAAATTTTCAGATTCAGGGAGTACGTTTTCAGGTTTG
>NW_016827956.1:0-607 GCF_001698545.2 Rhinopithecus bieti
AGCAGGCTGAGCATGGTGGCTCATACCTGTCATCCCAGCACTTTGGGAGGCAGAGGTGGGAGGACTGCTTGAGCCCAAGAATTTGAGACCAGCCTGGGAAACACAATGATACCCCATCTCTACAAAAAATTAAAAAAAAAAAAAAAAAAAAAAGGCCGGGCGCGGTGGCTCAAGCCTGTAATCCCAGCACTTTAGAAGGCCGAGACGGGTGGATCACGAGGTCAGGAGATCGAGACCATCCTGGCTAACCCGGTGAAACCCCCATCTCTACTAAAAAAAAAAAAATACAAAAACACTAGTCGGGGTAGGTGGCGGCGCCTGTAGTCCCAGCTGCTCGGGAGGCTGAGGCAGGAGAATGGCGGGAGACTGGGAGGCGGAGCTTGCAGTGAGCGGAGATCCAGCCACTGCACTCCAGCCTGGGCGACAGAGCGAGAAGACTCCGTCTCAAAAAAAAAAAAAAAAAAAAAACAGGCATGGTGGCACACACCTGTGGTCCCAGCTACTCAGGAGTCTGAGGTGAGAGTCTTGAGCTCAGGAGGTCAAGGCTGTGTGAGCTGTGACTACATCACTGCACTCCAGCCTAGGCAACAAAGTGAGACCGTGTCTC
>NW_016827957.1:0-606 GCF_001698545.2 Rhinopithecus bieti
CGCTCCAGAATATAACAGTGCAAATTCCATGAAAACAGTGTCAGCAAACTGCTCCATGAAAAGAGAGGTGTAACTCTATGAGATGAAATCACATATCACAAACAGTTTCTCAGAAAGTTTCTTTCGATTTTAAATCTGAGGATACTTCCTTTGTCATCATAAGCTTCAATTTGATCCAGAATATCCCATTGCAGATTTCAAGAAAACACTGTTAGCAATCTGCTCAATGAAAACAATAGTGTAGTGTAACTCGGTATGATGAATTCACTTATCAAGAAGTAGATTCTCAGAAAGATTCTTTTTGGTTTTTATCTGAGGATATTTTCTATTTCTCTATAGGCCTCAATGTGCTCCCAGATATCCCTTTGCAGATTCCACGAAAACAGTGTTAGCAACTTGCTCAATGAAAAGAACACTGTAACTCTGTGAGATGAATTCACACATCACATAGTGGTTTCTCAAAAACTTCTTTCCAGTTATTATCTGAGGATATTTCCTTTTTCACTATAAGTCTCAATGCTGTCCCAAATATCCTTTGCAGATTTTATGAAAACTGTGTTAGCAAACCTCTACAAGGAAACAAAGCTGTAACTCTGTGAGACGAAA